>NC_092038.1:133380236-133540236 GCF_003086295.3 Arachis hypogaea
TTATTTTAAATTAAGTGAAAATACATCGAATTATTAATTACCACAATTTTTTTAACATGTCTACTACTTAAGCAAGATTATACGAAGAATTCGGTTATAAGAGAATGTGAGCCACCGAATTATTAAATGCCAAAACTCTAGCCAATATTGCAATAATGAACCCATCACCTCATCGTTGAAATTCATGCAAGGAATCATAGAAGGGAAAGAAAAAAGTAAAACAAAAAATAAAAAAATAAAAAATAAAAGGAATGGCATGGCCATTGGTATGGAATGTTTTCTTTGAAATAGTCACAAGATGACAAGAGGACACTACAACAATAAGATGAATATTTCACCAACACAATAATTGAGTGATGACACTTTTAAGTTCGTCTCTACTATAATGAACTGGATCTCTTGGCTGTATACATGTCTCAAAAGCCATAAATATAAAAAGCTATACACCTAGTGTCTAGTGTCCAGTGATAGATTCATTTTGTCGTGTTTTCATGAATTATATGCACTTGAACTCAAATGAACAACAATAAAAATAATAACAATACAAAAGTGAGTGGAGTTAACGGAAACTAGAAAATTAGAATCATTGCATAATGCATAACTTTTAAGCCTTAATTTGTACTTGATGAGGATCTATGTCGTTCCATAATAAGAATTAAGAATTGCTAATTTTAAATAAAGTGTTACATTAAAAAATAAAGAAAAGTATGAGGAGCCAATAGAATATTTATACAATGTGTACAATGGAGGTTTAGGGAGTATTAGAGATATAACTATTAGTGTTATCTTTTTTCATCAGTTGAAGCTTTTGGGATGAGTTGTATCATGACATGGTATTAGAACTCTAAACCCTTTTGAGAAGATGTTTATTATCCCTAGTACTCGAATGGTTATTCTAGATAGTATGAGAAATGTTCACGATTTTATAGAGATGATGAATGCTTCCTGACACATCCATAAATTAAACACACTTATTATTACTATTATCCTACTTGTCTTGCATATGAATCTGATCACCAGTTACCAATTAAAGATTCCACTGTTTATATCTAAGAAAGACAACACTTTTATTAGAAGAGTGGGAATGAAGGAGACTATTTTGTTGTTGTCGGTTTAGGGTTTAATGAAGGAATAGAAAATTGGCCACTTTTGTCCTTGTGAATTGTGATGATGCTCTTTCTTGTTTTTCTTCCTTTCGGAGCATTATGCATACACAAATTCTATTAAAAAAACCTGCTGTTATTGGATCCAATGCCATGCCAAGTTGATATGTTACGGTCTCTTCACGTGCCATGCCATCATTGCCAGCTTGCTCTCATGAATGCACTTATATATGCATGTTTGATAGAGTTGGAATCATGCTATTTTTAACAATTATTTTCTATACATTTAATCCACACATTTACTTTTATTATTGGATATGATCGACGTAAAATTCATATTACCTAAGTTTTATATCTTAGTGTACAAGTTTTTTTTTTTAAAAAAAGATTTAAATGTTAAAATAAAAATCACAGCAAAATCTATTGTGATAAAATAAATATTTTTTTTAAAGAGTAAAGTATCGTTCTTATCTCCAACGTTTGGGGTAAGTTTCAAAGTTGTCCCTAATGTTTCAATCGTCCTATTTAAGTCCCTAACATTTTAAAATTGATTCAATGTTATCCTGCCATTAGGGATCCGTTAACAGAATTAACGGTGAAACAAAATTGAGACGATTTTGAAACGTTAGAGACTTAAATAGGACGAAAAAGTTAGGGACAAAAACGATACATAAAAATAAATTTTAATTTAATTTTATCTTTCAATAATATTAATTGTTTACTGTACATAGTATTCAATTATTTTTCAATTACATCTAAATAAATTACACTTAATCACATTACTTTCATTTTAAATAAATTTATTTTTTTATAATTTTAAAGAATTTTGATACATTAGAGACAAAAGGTATAATTTATATTTTATTGTATATATATTATTTTTTTCTTTTCTACAAGTTTATATACTAATCATTCTACAAACATTTTATGATAACTAAAAATCTTTAAGAGTAAAATTATAAAAAAAATCAATTAATTTAAAATGAAAGTAATATGATTAAGTGTAATTTACTTAGATGTGATTAAAAAATAATTGAATACCATGTATAGTAAAAAATTGATATTATTGAAGGATAAAATTAAAATTTATTTCTATGTATCATTTTTGTCCCCAACGTTTTCGTTCTATTTAAGTCCCTAACGTTTTAAAATCGTCTCAATTTTGTCCTGCCGTCAATTCTGTTAACGGATTCCTAACGGTAGGACAACATTGAGTCAGTTTTGAAACGTTATGGACTTAAATAGGACGATTAAAACGTTAGGGACAACTTTAAAACTTACCCCAAACGTTAGGGACAAAAACGATATTTACTTTTTTTAAATAAGTTAGCACTACTAGTTACAGCAAGAGACAATGAGGGTACCATTATTATTCATTTATTTGTTCATTCTTTTGAATGTTGCATGGCATGGACCACGAAACCAATGGATAATGCATCTATGCAAGGTTGTGTATAATGGAGGCCAATGCGTGAATTATATTCATTTCAGTTTGTCAGAAGAGAACATAGAGAAAAAGACACAACATGATACCAATAAAAATCTATGCTCCAATTTATGCTAAGATGATGACACAGATCAAGCACTGTTTTTAGTAATGTTTGAGTTAAGTTTTATTTATTTTTTTGTCTTAAAAAAATTTAAATAAGCTTAATGTATGTTGTCTTATTGTTAACATTATTAGTACATTTACAATGAAAATATGATTATTTAACCAATTTACTCTCTTCATCCTAAAAAAAGTTAATAATATTTATGTTAAAAGAAATTATTAAAATTTATTTGATGAATAAATAAGTTGATAATGAAGCCAATAATATATTGACACTTACAATAGATGGATTGAAAATATTTGGTTAACGGTTATCTATTTTTAACCGTCAAAGCGAATACAACTCTTTCATTTCGAACTCAAGAATTCGGAATGAACTAAACCTCTTTAAGTAGAATTCGAAATAGTCAACCGCCAATTTCAACATGTTGGGCGATATTATTATTGCTGAACCCAATGTTTACATTGCATTTGCAGGTAAAAGAGTAATTGAACAAATGTTGAATACGACAATACTCGAAAATTCACAAGAAACTAAATATTTATTTCAAAAAGACTTATTTGATTCAATTGTACTTAACTAATTAAATTACCGCTTACTCTCTTTATTTATAGTTACTAATTAATAGTGAGACAATATTAAATTTATGATAAATCGAATTTAGTTTATTCGATTTAATGCTGATATAGATTATTGATATTTTTAACTTTTAAGTTAAACTTTAAAATATAAATGTCAATAAAAAATATCTCTTATTTAAAGTAAAAAAATAAAAAAAATAAGAATAAAAATCTAACTTTTGTATTTTAGTTCAAATTCTAAAAAATATACATTTTTATAAACTCATGAATGTAAGATGGAACATTAAACAATTTTTTAAAATTTATTAAAAATCATTATTAGAATTTATTACTTTGATGCTGTTACTTTTAGTTTAGATTTTTCAGAGCATAAAATCATCAAAATATAAGTTTTATACTTAATTTTATAAATTAAATGATAATTTAAGTGATATAATATTTTAATTATTTTTCAAATGACATATTGTATAAATATAGTTGGTCATTATATATTGTATAACTATTTGTTATTTCTAATTTTGAAAAAATTCAAATTTTAACTCCTATACCACTTTGGAATGCCTATTTTATATTAATTTTTAACATCAAAAGTCTCGGTAATAATTTATAAATACTAATGAGTGAAATGATAATTTTTAATAAAGTTTTAGAAATCGTTTAATGTTCTGTTTTACATTCATAAGTTTATAAAAATGTAAATTTTCTAAATTTGAACTAAAACACAAAAGTTAAATTTCTATTCTTATTAATTTTGATTTTTTTATATTTTATTTAAATTCAAATAGGAGGTATTTTTTATTGACATTTGTATTTTAAAGTTATATAGAATTAACTTAAAAATAAAAAATATCAATAATTTATATCAGTATTAAATCGAATAAACTAAATTCGATTTACATTGAAAAAACCGTAAATAAAATTTAGTTGATTCGATTTACATAAAAATAAAATCGGGCATGCATGTAATTTTGTAAGTTATTTTATTTTAAGATATTTATATAATATTAATTTTATTTGATTTATTTGTGTGATTTATCATTTATCTATTAAAATTTATTTAATTTTTTATTAAAATATAATATTTTAAATGTAATGAATAAAATTAAGACTTGACATAAACATAAAACATTAAAACAATATTTTAAATAAATTATTATATTTTTTATGTGAAATTATACGAGAAAATGTTATGATTATTATATTATAGTATTATAACTATAATATAATAATAAATTATAATAGTTTTATAATTAGTAACAGGATAATAATAAATTAAAGATATTATTAGTTTTTGTTTTTGTTTTTTATTTTTTATTTTTAGTATTAGTATATATGTTTTGTTTTTTAAATTTTGTAAAAAATAAAACAAATATTTAAAACTTTTAAAAATATTATTGAGAATTTGAGATACATATTATAATACAAAAGGAGTAATGAGTAATAATTAGGGTTAAGTAACCTTTTTTTTTTTACTTTTAACTTATGAAAATGTATAGTATTAATATTCGGTACAATTTTTAAAATTAAATGGTACCTTTTTAAAAAACTATTTTAGTGTTTATGGAGAAGTTAAAAAAAATTACTTCTCTTATAATAATTTTTTTTATTACTTTTTTTTTTAAATAAACACTTTTAGAACATAAAAAACTAAACACAAAATAACTTATTTATAAGTTATTTTTAATATAAGTATTTATTCTTTAAACTATTTTTTTTAAAAAAATTTAATTAAGCTATTTAGCTAAATTAGGCAGACTTTTGTGTGAAATTTAAATTTTTTAAAATAAAAAATTAATAAAATAATAAAATAAAAATTAATTATTATTAATTTTGTAATTTCTAACAAATATGTATTTTAATATTTTAATTTAAAAATAATTAACTTTTCAATTTATCATTTTATTAATTTTTTCACTATAGAAAATTTTGATACTTCTGTTCTCCGTTTAACATGATCATGAATAAGTATCTTAATAGAACAAGAGTTAAGGCAATGGTAATTAATTTTTTAATAATAATTGAATTAAATTTAATTTAAACAATAAATATAACACAAAACACAAAGATAAATAAGTATATCAATTCTATTTAATATATTAATGAATACTAAGTAAATTATTTTTTTAATAAATTTTATTTTTAATTTCTTAACATAATTATTTTTTAAATTGAAGTACATAATTAAAAGTTGACAATATTTAGAATAGTATAATTTTAATGTACTAGTAACGTAAAATATTTTATACAATTATTTAATTTTATTAAATTTTTATAATTATTCATACCGTTAATGTAAAAAATAATTTTTTAATATAATATTATATAATTAAATATACATATAAAATTATTTTATATTAATAATGTATCAAAATTAAATTCTATTTAAAGTTTGAAAAGAGTATTGTATTGAACAAAAGATAATAAAAATAATATGCAATGTACTCTATTAAATTAATAATAACTAATACACGAAATTACATCAAACGAAAATAAAAAAAGAAGTATTTATTTATTTATTTTTATTTTTGGGCAAAAAAAAAAACAAAGAAAACAATCCACCGTGGTTAACGATGTTTTCATTTTCAAACACTTTTCAACGCTCTTTCTCTCTTTCCCTTTTCCACACTCAAAAACCCACTGTCTTTGGCTTTGCCTCCTCTTTCTGCTAAGAACCCAAAACCCCCATTATACAAAACCAAACAAGAGATTAAAAAAGATTGCTTTTTTATTCTTATTACCCCCTTCAGTTTCATTTATGCTTTTCAAATTAAAACCATCACCACCACCGATGAGCTAGGGTTGCAGCTTCACCACCATTGCTAAAACAAACACCTTCCATTTTCCCACACATTATTACTCACTTCAGTTTTGATTACAATGGGTAAGAATCTCTTGATTCTTCTTGGTCTCACTCTCTTGCTTCTCTTATTTGGAACCTTCTCAGTCTCAGCTGCACCATCCACTACTTCCCCTGCTAGTAAGTTTAGTTCATCAGTTTTTGGTGCCATGCAATTTTCACTTTTCAGCTCCCATTTTGATCAAAGTTGTGTTCTTTAGCTCACTTTTCCTCATGCCCTTGTTCTCATTCCTCAGAAATTGTTACTGGTTTTCTCTCCAATGCTGTGCCAGCTTTCACCAAGTGGGTGTGGTCCCTCAAGGCAACAACAAAAACGGGTAAATTTGGATCTGTGCTCAGCAATCGCCCACGTTGTGTTTTTTGGTGTTCTTGTGGTGGTTGATTTGTTAGACTTTGAATATGTTTGTGTGCTTGTGTGCTTTTTCTTATTGAATGTATGTTTTGTTTCGTTTGCTTGCTGCAGCGGTTTCCAGCAGGTCGATGATGAAGTTTGAGAGTGGTTACAATGTGGAGACAGTGTTTGATGGAAGCAAGCTTGGAATTGAGCCTTATTCTGTTGAGTTGTTGCCCAACGGGGAGCTTCTCATTCTGGATTCTTCCAACAGTAACCTTTACAGGATCTCATCTTCACTTTCTTTGTGTAAGTGTTGCCAAATGTGGGTTTGCTTATGCTGTAAAGTGTTTTAATTGCGATGGAGATAAGCAATGGAACCAATGTGCATCTGAATATCTCATTTGTAAGATTATGAGCTTAACGAATATGTATCATGAGATTGTACTGCATTTTCAGGTGTAACAGTAACCTGTGGGACTTATCTTTTTTCCATATAATATCCTGTGTGACAGTTAGACTCCTTGGATGTGTATATTTCATTAATTTGAGAATGATCATGTTCATGGCAATTCTGCAGATAGCAGACCGAAGCTGGTCGCGGGCTCTGTGGAAGGTTATACTGGACATGTTGATGGAAAGCACAGGGAGGCTAGGATGAACCATCCGAAGGGGATAACGGTTGATGACCGAGGGAATATCTATGTTGCAGATACTACTAACATGGCAATTAGGAAAATTAGTGATTCAGGTAGAATAAGCATTCATCTTCTAAACTCCCTCTTGGGTCAATGTTTTAATGTCTTCATATTGGCTAAATGAGAAATATAAACTTTGGTTGTCTGGATATTCTAGAAATTTGTGAATCTTTTGTGTGTTTGCACCCTTATAAAACTGTTACACTTTATATTGGAATCGGAGCCGGGAATTTTTATTGGATTAACATTTCTATTCAGGGGTTACTACAATTGCAGGAGGAAAATGGATTCGTGGAGGGGGCCATGTTGATGGACCAAGTGAAGAAGCTAAGTTTTCTGATGACTTTGACGTGGTTTATGTTGGTAGTAGTTGTTCCTTACTCGTCATAGACAGAGGAAACCGAGCGATCAGGGAAATTCAACTTCACTTTGATGACTGTGCCTATCAATATGGTAGCGGATTCCCACTTGGTAAAGTATATCCTTTAAGTTCTCCTGTAGAAAATTCTGTTAGCTGTTAACTACAAATATAGACTGATTGCAGTCATTGTTGCAGGGATTGCAATGCTTGTTGGGGCCGTCTTCTTTGGTTATATGCTGGCATTGTTGCAGCGAAGACTCGGTACAATTGTTGGTTCACAGGATGTGAGCACTTAGTCTTGTCTTTTCCCTTGTGCACTATTCTAAATGTGAATGATATGGGAAATTTGATTAGCCATTAATGGATATAGTTCTCTGTCGATAGTAACATCAATGGATTAACATGTGGCAGATATTTAAAATTGTTGTTCTTAAAGTTAAACCAATATTTTTTGTAGGATCAGGTTCAAGTGATGTCTTCCATTTCACCTAGTCCTTTTCAACAGCCCATGAAATCTGTGAGGCCTCCCTTGATTCCATCCGAATTCGAACCTGAAAAGCAAGAGGAAGGCTTCTTTGGGTCCCTTGGAAAGCTACTTGCCAATGCCTCTGCATCAATGGTGGAGATAATGGGAGGAATATTTCCTGTTTTCAGAAGAAAACCACAAAGCTACAAGTTTCAAAGACAACCTCTGGTCCCACTGCAACATCAAAAGCAAGCTTGGCCGGCACAGGAAAGTTTCGTGATTCCTGATGGAGATGAGCCTCCTTCTATCGACATGAGAACCCCAACCCCTCGAAAAACATACCCTTTCATGTCTAAAGACGCTGAGAAAATGCAGCAATTAAGGCAAAGTAGAGCATTTTACAATGGATGGGACGGTGATCTTCAGCAGCAGCAACTGCAGCAGCAGCAACAACCACAAAGACATCATCATCGTCATCAGTACCAGTCATCGACCCCTCACACTTACTTCGAGCAAAGCCGCGAGACGACCAATGAGATAGTGTTCGGGGCGGTGCAGGAACAAGATGGTAAGGAGGAGTCTGTGGTAATAAAGCCTGTGAACTATGGTGACTCGCTATATGAACATCACAATATCCGGTCTAGAGTGAATTCCATGGGTTATGCCCACAGGTATTGAGTGTATACAATTTAGGAATTTTAGAAGTAACAAAGCCTCAATCCATCTTTTGATTGGAGAGGGAAAATGAAGAAATCAAGTAGTTAGTATAATGATTTCTTTCAGATGTATCTTAGCAAGGAGAAGCTGGTCATTATGATGTGAATTGTTTTATTCAGTTTTGCCAAATTTAGGTTGCTGTATTATTTTAGATCAATAGATTCTGCATTTTACTTCTTATGATCTCATCACAAAATGATCAATAGTTCTTTGGGAAGAAAAAAAAAAAAAAACTATTTTCTTTTCTGTTCTGAACTTTTTTCATTTGAACTTGAGCTTGCTCTTCCTAGATTACCAAATATCAACAAGATAAGTGGTCTAAAATTCTAACCAGACAAAATCAAGAATTCAAGACTAATTCAGCTTTTGGTTATGTTTCTCATCTCATTTGCAATGGCATGCATGACTGGATTGAAATCTCTTGAGAATGATAAGAGTTTCTTCACATTATGCTTTGAATTTGAATAAAGGGACAGATACTTATTACTTTCATTGGTGATCCACATCCACCAAGAAATTGAGTTGTAATAATAATTAATAGAGGATAGAAGATTCTGTTAGGAACCGAAAAGTGGTATCTTTTATTCCAAACTTAGATTTCTAAACACCAACCAAAGGATTAATGAGGTGGGTGAGAAGTATTTTCCAAAATTAATTTATTGCTATTATGATCATGATGTGACGTGTATGGAGCTACCACAACACAAATTAAGTTATGATGACTTTATTTATTGAATTTAGGGTTTAGGGTCATACATTGTTAGTCATGATCAACTAATATAGAGAAATGATTTTCTTCCAAACAAGAAATTGAAACTTTATAAGGAGTAATAATAACTTTTTCTAGGTCTACATCTTATGATATCTTCTAGGGTGATCACTTTTCTACTCCTAATAATTGAGAATTTGAGATGGATTGAGTTTTCATTACCATATGGACACCATATCTAGATACCAATTTTTGTTATTTCTAGTTTTCTGCTCTTCGTTCATTTTTTTTAGGTTTAATTACTCTGTTAGTCTCTATAGTTTCGTGAAATTTTCAATTAGGTCCCTATACTTTTTTTTTTTTAATTGAGTCCCTACACTAAATTTTTTTTTCAATTAAGTCCTTCTTAGTAGTAATTGGCTTAATTTTATAGGGACCCAACTAAAAAAAAAAAATAATTGGTATAGGGACCTAAATAAAAGAAAAAAAAAGTGTAGGAACCCAATTAAAAAAAAAAAATTGGTGCAAGGACTTAATTAAAAGGAAAAAAAAATATAGGGACCTAATTGAAAATTTTGCGAAACTATAGGGACCAACAGAGTAATTAAACCTTTTTTTTATTGAAAAAATTAAAGTTGGAAACTTAAACAAAAATAAAATATTAAAACAATTAGGTAGTGTCAAATATAAGATTCATATAGCCATAGTCTTACTTTATAACCTAAAGTTAAAAAGTAATATTTTGCTATTTTCTATTGCTATTACCTTATAATAAATTATCTTTGGAATTTTTAAAATTTAGAGCAATATTCTTTTTCAGAAATTATATACCTATTAAGAAAGATGGTGGAAAGATATCGTAGTAATAAAAGGGATCTACATATGGTGTTTATTGATTTGGAAAAAGCGTATGATAGGGTACCAAGGGAGGTCTTATGGAAGGTTTTAGAAAAGAGGAGAGTAAGGATCGCATATATTCGGGCAATTAAAGACATGTATGATGGGACCACAACTAGTGTGAAGACTCAAGGTGGTGTGACAGAAGAATTCCCTATTGGTATAGGATTACACCAGAGATCATTCTTAAGTCCATACATTTTCACATTAGTCTTAGAAGTACTCACAGAACACATCCAAGAGCCTGTGCCATGGTGCATACTTTTTGCCGATGATATCGTCCTTATGGAAGAGTCAAGGGAAGACCTAAATAAGAAGTTGGAGTTATGGAGAGAAGCTCTAGAAGTGTATGGTCTGCGCATAAGCCGTAGTAAGACGGAATATATGAAATGTAAGTTCAGTTTGAGAAGGAAAAACCCCAATATAGAGGTGAAGATTGGAGAAAACATCCTACGAAAAGTTAAAAGTTTTAAGTATCTTGGGTGCATCATACAGGATAATGGAGAGATTGAACAGGATGTAAATCATAGGATCCAAGCAGGTTGGTCAAAATGGCGGAGTGCATCTGGTTTTATATGCGACAAAACAGTGCCTTTAAAACTTAAAGGTAAATTCTATCGCACCGCTATAAGACCGGCTATGCTGTATGGTACGGAGTGTTGGGCGGCTAGAGGGGAGCACAAACATAAGCTGAGTGTGGCAGAGATGAAGATGTTGAGATGGATGAGTGGTCATACGCGATTGAATAAAATAAGGAATGAAGATATAAGGGAGAGAGTTGGAGTAGCACCCATTGTAGAAAAGATAGTTGAATCGCGTCTTAGGTGGTTTGGACATGTGAGAAGAATACCGATAGAACATCCAGTCAGGAGGGTGGATGAGATGGAAGATGGACAAAAGGCGAAAGGCAGAGGAAGACCATCCATGAGGTGGTCAAACGAGATCTACATGTAAACGGTCTCTCTGTAGACATGATACATGACAGAGCACAATGGTGTCCTTTGATTCATGTAGCCGACCCTATTTAGTGGGACAAGGCTTTGTTGTTGTTGTTGTAGTATTCTTTTTCAGAAATTACATTTTTTAAAACTAAGTTGTGGCGTGTATGTACAAATTAAATTTGACAGTGTAGACAACCATGAATTGCTAATTGGTTGACAATATGACATTTATGTATATAAGGAAAGGGAAGGAAAAAAAATGATGTTGATCAAAATATATGCACACTAGTTTACAGAACATTGATAACAAAGTACATACAGCAGAGTATTCTCTTATAAACCACCATGTCTACGCTTAAGAACACCACCTTGATGAAGAATGCTACCTGTAGGAACCATGTTAGCCTGCATTATGACATCATCATCTCCATGGTACTCAAGAATCCCAACACTCTTTCCCCTAGTATTATTGAAGGTTCTTTTGCTGGTTGAGCCAATAAGTTCTTCATCAAAGCTTATCAATTCTTTTAACTGATCATGATACTTACTTGACTTTGTTACCTCACCACTGTTGCATGCATCTAAATCCATCAATGACACAGATTCTAGACATGGCCTTCGAGAAGCTAAGATGAATCTAAACAGAAGAAGATAAGAGAGAATCAATTTCCACAGTTGGATCAGGAACGAGCAGATATTGCTAGCAGCTGCGCTTTTGTTGCCGGAGTAGAGTATCTGAACTAGATTCCCCAGAGGTGTTAGGCAATGCTTCCATGTCGTGGCAAAATGGCAAGTGTTCAAACCTTCCTGTCTACACATATCAGTTTGACAGGGTATAAGTTGACACTCACACTTATAAAATCATCGAAATAAGGTTTTTTCTTTTGTTTTTTTTTTTGAGGGGGGGGGGGGGTTACTTACATTAGGGATGAGATACCTGCCAACTGCGATCCCAATCACCAAGCCTAGTAAACATGATAGTCCTAATCCTAAAGTCCAAATCATAGCTGCACCTAGCCCTGGACAAAAGAGAGTTTATTCATTATATTTGAATCATAGTTTCTAGTTTCTCTTTTCTAGGTAGATAAAAGGTTATAGTTTAGCATTATGTCATTTGGATTGACATATAATACAAAAGTGATCTACAAATAATTCTAAGGTTCAGAAGGGTCATGAATGTCAAGCAGAAATCTTCATTTTGTTTAACTCAGTTCAAGAAGTAACTAACAGAGTAATGGATTGCATTTTTATATTAGCATGTCAAAGGAAAGTTTAATATGCTAAACATAAATAACTGGCAATATTGCCTTAAGTTGAACCTACTTGCCTTTGCTATCTTCATGAATCATGACATATTTTGACACATCACAAAATGACAAAACTGTGTCATAGCCTTGATTTCATAATCTATTCTTATATCCTTCTCTTTCAAAAGCTCAAGAAGGATGTTGTAGTAGAAATCATAATCAAGACAAATGTCTGTGCATTAACTTAATCTACCACAACCACACTATACTACTATGATTCAGATTGCAATAAACTACTACACACTAGTGCAATATTTACACACTTACGGACCAGACTACAGATTATTTAGATCAGTTTAACCTTTGAATGAAAAGTAATTTAACTTTATTACTGGGATACTAATTCCAACAAGTGGATTAAAATCTCACCAGAGTTAGATCCAAAGGTACAATCCTCCTCCTTCAAATTAATCTGATGGATCAATTGATGCATATGATCTGAGACCAGTAAAGCACACAGGCCAGGAATGAAAGCCAGCTCAAAATCATTAGAAAGTGATACATTTTGTGAAAGTCCATTTTTTCTGCTTGACTTTTCTGAGAAATCTCCAACAATTGTAGTCACACCTGGGAAAGACAAAAACAGACAAAAGAAATATCAATTATTTCTTGACGACAAACTACACCCAAAGCTATTACAAGATTCACCATCCTAAGTTCCCTACCACACATTTAAGAACAAATATCAAGTCAAAACAAAAACTAGGGACCACCCCGTCATCCATAATTATTGACCACATGGAAACACCTCCAATTGTTTGACCCATGCTTCTCATGCATGCTGAGAAATATAATAGAATCCATCATTCGTCCATCACTGAATGTGATATAGAACCAACACAGATTACACAGCTCATCCAATTGAGTTGGCACATTAGATGTACAGAAAACATAGTTCCTTTAAACCCTCCTATCGCTGTCTCTCCCCATACAACTATGTACTCAAAAACACAAACCATGACATGTGCAATTTCAAGCTATGTATATGTATATTATAAACAAAGTCTGAAACTTTGGAGATGCAAACAAAGCAGAACCAAGCAACACAAACAACAAACAATAAGGTAACCAAACTATCCAAAATGTGAAGTAACATTCTTCAAACAAACCATTGCTAGAGATTTTCCTAATGGCCTTGTTGTTCTTGTCAGCAACGTACACATTTCCTTTAAGATCAACAGCAAAGCTTCTGGGTTTGTTAAACTCAGCTGAAATCACATCCCCATCTTTATACCCCGCAGACCCATCTCCTGAAAGCCTCCTCACAATACTATCTGCAATTTATTATTAAAAAAAAATCGAAGAATAGCAGCAAAGAAGCACGTAAAGATCAAAACTTTAGAACACCCCAAGAAAAAGAAAACGAAAACTAAAAAAGGGGAAAGAAAGAGGGGGAAAAAAGGTTACCACTGGAAATGGGAAATTGAAGGGTGTAGAAAACGCTGTTTGTAGAATCAAGGAGGATGAGATCGGAGGAACCGGATCGCTGGAGGATGGAGTGAGGGTTGACGTTGACCTTGTGGCCGTCGAGGACGGTGGTGACCGTGAAACCCTCTTCGAGAATTATGCTTCCTGCGTTAGCTGAAAAAAAGAGAAAGAAAATGCAAAAGGAAAGAAAAGAAAAGGTGAGAAATGAAGGATGATGATGAATTGATGATGAAGAATGTTGTTAGTGTGTTACCGTGAAAAGTGAGGAGGATGAAGAGAAGGAAGAGAAAGAAGGTGGAAGGAGAAGCCATGGCTGCGATCAAAGGGCACAGGATACTGAGCTCACTTCACTCAAAGCTTACTTGCTGCAGAAGCAGACCAACCATAAATAAAGTAAATTAATAATTTATTCAAATAAATTAATTTACATAATGCTATTATTTTAAACATTTAGTTATGAATATGTTAGCACAAAAAGCAAAAATCTAAACTACAAAGTTTGCGTAGATGTTGATAGCAAATGAACATGTTAGCAGTGGATAATATTCCCTCACGTCTAAAACCATCTCCGGTAGGAACTCATCCCAATTTCTGTTTATGGTCCACCTATCATAAAAATAATTTCACATCAATTTTTGCGTCATAAACAGTAAATAGAAACTCAAAGCATCTCTATCTTCTTCATTAGGAGGAACTAACTTTAATTCCTGTTGTGGTTTCACTTAATTAATTAATTAAAATACTTGAAATTAATATAATTAAATTTTTTAATAAGATAATTTAAAAATTTAAATTTAAAAATAATTCACTATTAAAAGATATTAATATTAAATAAATTTATATATAACAATAATACACAATATATAATTCGGGATTACACTAATTTGTAAAATTACTTAATACAAAGAAAAACATAATTAAACTCTATAGTTGACGACAAGCATTGTGAAATTGCCATATGTGTTCAATCAAGTCCTCTTTCAATTGTCTATGCTGTTGCCTATTTCGAAGTTGGGCATTTCTTTGGAGAAATTGATGGTATGGTGCAAAATCTTCTTCTCCCAGCTGAGGTTATGATAAGCTATTTTCAACATCATCATACTCTAAGCCTTGAGCAAAATTTCCTGCATAAGTGTCTCTTTCATCCTCAACAATCATATTATGCAATATAATACAAGCTCTCATTATGTTGGCAAGCTTCTTCTTTTTCCAAAAACGAGCTGGACCACATATAATTGTAAAGCGTGCTTGTAACACTCCGAATGCTCATTCCACATCTTTTCTTTGCCCTTCTTGGTATTGTGCAAATAACCTGCGTTTCTCCCATTGTGGCTTTGAGATTGATTTGACAAATGTGGCCCATTCAGGATAAATATCATCTGCTAAATAGTATCCCATTGTATAATTATTACCATTAATAGTATAATTTACCTACGGATCACGATCATTTAGGATATCATCAAATACAGGAGAACGATCTAACACGTTGATATCGTTATTTGAACCAAAAACTCCAAAGAACGCATGTCATATCCAAAGGTTTGAAGATGCTACAACTTCAAGTACTATGGTTGCAACCCCACAATAACCACTCATGTACATACCTTTCCACGCCTTTGGACAATTTTTCCATTGCCAATGCATGCAGTCAATGCTACCCAACATGCCAGGAAAGCCACGACCCTCCGCCATTTGTAGTAGGCGTTGTACGTCATTTGGATTGGGTTTTCGCAAGTATTCATCCTCGAACACCGAAATGACACCTTCAACAAATTTTTCCAAGCATTCAATTGTAGTGCTCTCGTCTATGCGCACATAATCATCAACAGCATCAGCTGCTACGCCATATGCTAACATCCGTATCGCAGCGGTATATTTCTGGAGTGGCGACAAGCCTATTCTTCCAGTTGCATCAACCTTCTGTTGGAAATACGGATAGACGTTTGAGAGAGCGTCTATTATCCGAAGGAACACATGTCTTCTCGTTCGAAATCTCCGTCGAAAAATGTCAGCATTATACACCGGATCATCTGCAAAGTAATCTTGAAAAAGGCAATCATGTCCTGCTTCTCGATCTCTGTTGATCCATCTACGAGTAATTGAGATAGAGTTTCTATCGATATCTTCTTCTTCTAAATCTTCGAGTAAATACTCATCGATCCAATTATCTATGAGTGTGTTATCTTGCCGTCTTCTTTTGCCATACAAAGCCTCATTAAACATATCATCAAAATTTCTAGCCATATCTAGAAATGTAATTTTTGGTTCTCTTTCGAGGTGAGAAAGTAGAGTTGAAGTGGAGTTGCGGAGTCATTGATAGTTGATATTTATAAGTGTGTCTGCAGTAAGTACCTTAACGGCTAGTTAACGGCTAGTTTTGCAACGGTCACTTTCATGAACAATAACGGCACAATAATATTGACTAATTTAAAAACTTACATCAGAAATAAATAAAACAAACTATATCATATACCAGTAATACGCAATAAAAATAAGAACATACAACATAACTCTACGAATATAAGGAACCATTGAGTAAACCACTTGGCGATTATTTTCTCACATGCAATCTCATGAAGAGCTCGTCGTTTTTCACTCATTGTAGACGTGTCAGCATTAAGTATTTGCATATCCATCTCCCTTTCCCTTTCCTTGGCCATCCTTTTCCATTTCCCTTTCTTTTGCTTTTATCTCCATTTCTTTAATATACCTCTGAGTTTGTAATTCTTGTTCTTTCATTGCCGCTTGAGCTTGTAATTCTTGTTCTTTCATTTTTGCTTGAATTTGTAACTCATTTTCTTTGATTGCCATCATCTTTGCTCTATGTTTCTTCTCCTCTTCTCTTTCTTTTTCTCTTTTCATTAGTTCATTTTCTCTAACATTCTTAATATCTTCCATGAGAGATAATTTTTTGACAACCGATGATTTTCTTTCGCTAAAATCTTCAGACATCTGTGCTTTTTCCTTACCTTTTCGCTTGCTCTTCTTTGATCCTTGTGGGAGAACGAGGTTCGTTAGCCAACGGTGTTTCTGGGTTTGATGAGGATGAGTATGCTCCAGTTGCACTAACCTTGGTTCTCTTTGAGCCGCCACTCTGTGTAGGTAGTTGGCTTCTCCATTTTTACTCCAACCGAAGCATGTTCCAATGCCTCTCAAAAGTGAATTTTTGACCATAATGTGTGGAATAAAGTTTATAAGCCAACTCCTTTATATCATCAGCGTTCGAACCACTCCTTATGTTTCGACTAGCTTGATCATAGCAACCAGCAAATTGTGTAATAGCCTTGTTGATCTTATACCATCGTTTCTTACATGCAACTACCCCCCTTGTCATGTCGGAGCAAAATTCTACACAGTAGCTATGAATTTGACTCCAAAATATTTCCCCTTTTTTGATCGGTACTAACTATAGGGTCAGTTGAAACATTTAACCATGCACTGATCAGCATCTCATCCTCTTTCCAATGCCAGTGTTGAATACTATCTTGCCTCCGATCTTTAATATCATCATCATTGAGGTCGATAGCATCTAATCTACGAGGGTTGGCAAAATCTGAATATTGCGAATTTGGACTAGATTGTATAGGAGCCTGAGAGGATGGGTTAGAAGAGCCACCAACACCAGATGAGTTATGTCTTGATGCACTGAATTGAGTTGGAAACGACAAGAAAGTTGGAGTAACATTTTCGATAGAGGGGTTAAATATGGATGAAAATGGAAAATGGGGGTGTTTGTGAATTTTGATTTTGCGGTTGGAATATAGGAAATTGATTATTATAAGGAGCTTGAAAATTGAAATTAGAAAGATTTTGTGGATTTGGATTTTGAAATGTATTTGGTAGTGTGAAGTTTTGATTTGGAACTTGAGAGTTTGAGGTTTGAGATTGTTGGGTATTTGGAATTTGAGGAAAGTTTTGTAAGTAATTGAAGAAAGAGTTGAGTTGGTTTGGATCCATTTTTTCGAACAAAAAATAATAGTAGCATAATTTTGATTTTGTAAACTTGGAAGAAGATGAAGAAGAGTAGTAGAGAGTGTGAGAATAGACGTGTATCTAAGTGGTATATATAGAGTAACAAAATATTAATTTATTAATAATAACGGTAACATAGTAACGGCTATTTTTACAACGGCTAGTTTTGCAACGGCTAAATTAATATAACAATATAAATATAAATAATATTTAATATTAATTATGATATAAATAATTAATATAAATTATTAATTAAATAAAAATTTAATTATTTAATTATTATAATTATTAATAAATTAATTATAATTTAATTACTTAATTAATTATTAGTTAATTAATTAATATAAATTATTAATTAAATAAAAATATTAATATTTAATATAATTAGTCATTATAATAATTATTAAATTAATTAATATAATTATTTAATTAATTAATATTTTATATAATTATTTATTTTTTATTTTACTTGCCATTTGGCAATTGTGTATTGGTTAATGGGAGTCCCCATTCAGAGGGACTCCCTCGCTTTGAATTGCGTGAAGGAACTCAAATGAGTTCCTCTCCAACGCCCAATCTCTCTTTTCTCTCTGACAGCACAGTAGGAGGGCTCCAAATATTTGTCCGTTGGAAATGCTCTAAGTGACGCTTTTTATTTTTAATATGGAGAAGAGTGTGGAGTGATACAAAGTTATGGAAAATAGGAATATTTTTTCTGCATGTGGTGTCAAAGAGGTTGAAATCGGACTAAGGAATTTGGAATAAGGAACTCGGACCATCCGATTAGAGGGTATTTACAAAAAAAATTATTTTTTAATAAAACTTGGAGGATCCGTTTTAATTTTAGAAAAAAAAAACTAATCAGAACGGTCCGATTTGTAGTTTTTTTTTTCCAAACAAATCGGATCGTCCAATTTGAATAATATCAATAAAAAATACCATATCAAAGAAAAATACCTAATCTTCCAATAACAATGTATTACACATATATTTAACCAATATAAAAAAATTAGCCTCTAAATGATTAGGGAGAAATTATGTGATTTAAATTATAATTTATTAGTTTATTTTTGTTTAAATTAGTATAAATATAAATTTGTTTTGGTATATTAATATTAATTTTAATTGTTATTTTGTTAAGATGAGAGAAATTTAAATTTAAAATTTATTTATTTAAATTAATGAAAATTTAAATTAATATAAATATTGTTGTGATAAGATCTGATGTGGATGTCCATTTTCAATTAAGTTTAGTTTATAAAAAATGATTCTATTTAATGTAGTTTGAAAAGATGATATCATGTACACATATAAGATAGAGGTTTAAGCCTCTGAATAAAAACACATAACAATAATAATTTTTTCTTTTTCTTTACGGAACAATATTTCTCTCTCACTTTATAAATATATACATACCTTATAACATATAATATTAGTAAATTATTATAGTGAAATAAGAGCATATATATATATATATATATATATATATATATATATATATATATATATATATATTTCTCTATTCCATATTTATTTCGCTTCCATATTTATTTCATAACACGTTATCAGCACGACACTTTGATCAAATTTTTAAGAAGACTCAGGTAACAAATTTTCATTATGTCGAAACTCTCTCATCTTAAATTCAATGCTCTTGATATATCTGGAAACAACTATTTATCATGGATATTGGATGCTAAAATCCATCTTGATTCAATGGATCTTAGAGATACTATTAAGGCTGAAAATAATGTATCCCAAAAGGATAAAGTCAAGGCCATGATTTTCCTTCGTCGTCATCTTGACGAATGATTGAAAAATGAATATCTCATGTTAAAAGATTTTGCAGATCTATGGAAAGACCTTGAAGAAAAGTACAATCATCAAAAGACGGTGATACTTTCTCAAGCCCGATATGAATGGACGCACTTGCGTCTACAAGATTTTAAATCCATAAATGAATATAATTCTGTAATGATTCGAATCACCTCACGAATGAAATTATGTGGGGAAAAGATAACTGTAATGATATGTTAGAGAAAACTTTTTCAACCTTCCATGTCTCGAATGTGCTTCTACAGCAGCAGTATCGAGAAAAAGGATTTAAAAAATATTTTGAGCTAATTTCTTTCCTTCTTGTTGCTGAACGCAACAATGAGTTGCTCTTAAAAAATCATGAAACGCGCCCAGCTGGCGCCGCCCCATTTCCTGAAGTAAATGCGACAAATTATCCCAAAAGAAGTAAATGGCAAGGTTTTAATAACAAGAACAATTATGGAAGGAAAATGAATTATGTTCAAAAGAGAGGATCTCACCATAAGTAGGATAAAGAAAAAAATATTGGGTAAAATAAATCAATAGAGGATAAGTGTTTTCATTATGGTGGAAAGGGCCATTGGTCACCTACCTGTCGTAGCCCAAGGCACCTAGTCGATCTTTACCATGCATCTTTGAAAAATGATGATAAAGGAAAGGAAACAAATTTTGTTTCAAATGATGCTGAAAATTCCACTACTCATTATGATGTATCTGATTTCTTTGAGGATCCTGAAGGAAATATTGGTCATTTGATCAATGATAAAATAGTTTAATATGTGGGATTGTTAAGTATCCATGTAAATAAATAATGTAAAGAACTTATTGTTAAATTTTATTTTCTATGTATTTAAGTTTCAAATGTGATGTATATAAATAATGAAATATTAATGTTTATGCTTTGAAATCATTAAATATGTCAAGTTTTAAAAATAATAATAATAATAGTGATAATAATAAAATTTTAGTATCTAACATTATGTACATTATTTTTTAGAAAAATAATTCTAATCAAGAACTCAATTTGGCTGTGCATGTATTACTACTCATTTTATTATTATTTGTCTTTGAAGAAAATGGCAAGGATATATAATGAAGATGTATGCCTTGCGGATAGTGCAAGTTTGCATACCATTCTCAAAAGTGATATATATTTTACCCATCTTGTGCCAAAAGAAGAATATGTTAATACTATTATTGGCTCAGGCAATGTGATTGAAAGCTTCAAAAGAGCTATAATTTTGTTTTCCGGAGGACCAAAATTCATAATAAATAATGCACTATTGTCTACCAAGTCTCCAAGAAACTTGTTGAGTTTTAAAAATATTCGCCGAAATGGATATCATATTGAGACTATGAATGAGGGAAATCATGAGTACTTGTGTATCACAACTCATGATTCAAATAAAAAGGTTATACTAAAAAAGTTACCCTCACTTTCATCAGAGTTATATTATACCAAAATTAGTGCAATTGAATCACATGCCATTGTAAATCAGAAATTTACTAACCCAAATGAATTCATAAATTGGCACAACCGATTGGGTCATCCGGGAACAACCATGATGTGAAGAATTATTGAAAACTCCTATGGACATTCACTAAAGAACCAGAAGATTCTTAAAACTAGTGAATTTTGTTGTGCTGCATGTTCTCAGGGAAAGTTAATTTTAAGGCCATCACCAGTAAAGATTTGATTTGAGTCCCCTGAATTCCTAGAAAGGATTCAAGGCGATATATGTGGACCTATTCATCCACCATGTGGATCTTTTAGATATTTTATGGTTCTGATAGACGCATCTTTGAGATGGTCACATGTGTGCTTATTGTCTTCTCACAACCTGGCGTTTGTGACATTACTGGCTCAAATTATTCGATTAAAAGCATAATTTCCAGAAAATCTAATCAAAGTAATTCGTCTTGATAATGTTGGTGAATTTACTTCCCAAGCCTTTGATGCTTATTGTATGGCTAATGAAATAAGTGTTGAACATCAAGTAGCTCATGTTCACACGCAAAACGGGTTAGTAGAATCACTTATTAAACACCTCCAATTAATTGCTAGACCCTTGCTTATGAGAACAAATCTCTCAACCTCGGTTTGGGGCATGCTATTTTACATGCCGCAGCACTTATTCGTTTGAGGCCAACGAATTACTATCAGTTCTCTCCTATGCAATTAGCTTTTGGCCAGCAGTCAAATGTTTCCCATTGCACCACATAATCGCACCAAAATAGGACCCCAAAGAAAATTGGGGATATATGTTGGATATGATTCTCCTTCTATAGTGATGTATCTTGAGATACAAATGGGAGATGTATTTAAAGTCCAATTTGCGGACTGTCATTTTGATGAATCAAAATTTTCAATATTAGGGGAAGAGAATAAGCTTCCTGAAAAGGAACTTAATTGGAATGCATTATTCTTGATGCATTTAGATCTTTGATCAGGGTAATGTGAACTAGAAGTTCAAAAGATTATACATTTGCAAAGAATAGCAAATGAATTGCCTGATGTATTTTTCGATACAAAAAGGATAACCAGGTCGTATATACCAGCGAAAAATGTCCCAATTCGAATTGATGTCCCAGGTGGACAAATAGCCACTGAAGCAAATTCACGCCAGAAGCGTGGCAGGCCTGTCGGTTCCAAAGACAAAAATCCTCGAAAAAGAAAAGAGGTAAATACTATTACTGTTGAAAAAGACATAGTAAAGACACCTGCAGTTGTCCAAAATTCTGATATAATTTTAATGCCAGAAGACGTTCAGCTACCAGAAAATTCTGAAAATGATGAGATCTTGATAAACTATATATTTACAGGAGGTAAATGGGACTGAAATAAGACAATTGTCAATGAAATATTTGCATATAATGTGGCGTTAAATATCATGCATGAAAGTAAGGATCTTGAGTCAAGATCAGTAGAAGAATATCAACAAAGAAATGATTGGCCAAAATGGGGAGAAGCCATGAAGGCTGAATTAGACTCACTTGTAAAACGTGAAGTCTTTGGACCTATAGTTCGTATACCAGAAGATGTAAAACCTGTTGGATATCGATTGGTATTTGTGAGAAAATGAAATGAGAAAAATAAAGTTGTACGCTACAAAGGTCGACTTATAGCACAAGATTTTTCACAGAGGTCCGGTATAGATTATGAAGAAACGTATTCTCCTGCAGTGGTTGCGATAATATTGCGTTATTTGGTCAGTTTATCTGCATATCATAAACTGCATATGCATTTAATGGATGTGGTAACAGCCTATTTATACGGCTCATTAGATCGGGATATCTATATGAAAGTTCCTGATGGACTAAAGATATCTATAGCATCCAATGAATATTTGCAAGGGTTATACTCAGTCAAATTGCAAAAATTTTTATATAGTCTGAACTAATATGGACGAATGTGGTATAATCGTCTTACTGAGTATCTGGCCAAAAGTGGATTCAAGAATGATGATATCTGTCCATGTGTTTTCATAAAGAAATCTGCATCTGGATTCATTATAATTGCTGTGTACGTTGAAAATTTGAATATCATTGGGACTCCTAAAAACTCTAAAAGAAGAGTTTGAGATGAAAGATCTCGGAAGGACTAAATTTTGTCTCGACCTGTAGATCGAGCAAATACAAAATGGGATCTTTATTCATCAAACAACATACACAGAGAAGATATTGAAAAGATTTTATATGGCTAAGTCAAATCCCTTGAGTACCCCAATGATCGTAAGATCTTTGGATGTGGAAAATGATCAATTCCGTCCTAAAGAAGAAAATGAAGATATCCTTGGTTCTGAAGTACCATATCTTAGTGCCATTGGAGTGCTAATGTATCTTGCTAATAATACGCGACCTTATATATCATTTGTTATGAATTTACTAGCAAGATATAGTTTCTCTCCAACTAGAAGACATTGGAGTGGAGTTAAACAAATCTTTCGATATCTTCATGGAACGATTGATATGGGATTGTTTTATCCCTATGGATCAAAGTCACAATTAGTTGGCTATGCAGATGCTGGATACTTGTCTGATCCACATAAAGGGAAATCTCAAATAGGATACCTATTCACATATGGTGGTATAACTATATCATGGAGGTCCACGAAATAGACGATTGCAGCAACATCCTCTAATCATGCTGAAATACTAGCGATACATGAAGCTAGTCGCGAGTGTTTTTGGCTGAGGAGTTTGATCTAATATATTCTGTCATCATGTGGACTGATTGATCAGAAGATAGCTCCAACTATCCTGTTTGAAGATAATACAGCATGTATTGCTCAACTTAAAGGCGGATATACCAAAGGTGATAGAACAAAGCATATTTCTCCCAAATTCTTCTTCACTCATGATCTTCAAAATCAAGAGACAATTGATGTCCAACAGATCTGCTCAAGTGACAATCTAGCAAATTTATTTACAAAGTCACTCCCAAAATCCTCCTTTAAAAGATTGATACATGAGATTGAGATGCACCGATTTCGAGACATTAACTGATGTCGACAAGAAGGGGAGACTGTACTCTTTTTTCCTTGGTCATGTTTTTTTTCAATTAGGTTTTTCTTGACAAGGTTTTTAATGAGGCAGTCCCTATCACCAAAGGATATTGTACTCTTTTTCCTTCACTAAGATTTTTTCCCACTGAGTTTTTCTTTAGTAAGGTTTTAACGAGACAATAATCTTAAATGGTCATCCAAGGGAGAGTGTTGTGATAAGATCTGATGTGGATGCCCATTTCCAATGAAGCTTAGTTTATCAAGAATGACTCTATTTAATGTAGTTTGAAAAGATGTCATCATGTACACATATAAATAGAGGCTTAACCATCTCAATAAAAACACACAATAATAATAATTCTTTCCTTTTCTTTAAGGAGCAATATTTCTCTCTCACTTTAATATACATATTTCTCTCTCTCACTTTATAAATATATACATACCTTACAACATATAATATTAATAAATTATTATAATGAAATAAGAGCATATTTATATTTTTCTATTTTATATTTATTTTACTTCTTTATTTATTTCACAACAAATATAAACTTGTTAACATATTTTAGTACATAATTTTTATATGGTCATTTTGATTTATATATTTTTACTTTCAATATTTCTATTTTTATTTTGACGTTTTTCATAAAATTCTAAAATATATCAAAATAAAAAAAGCTCATCAAGTAATTAATTTTATTTTTTCAAGATATGTTTTGTACTTTTGTTGGTTAAAAGTACGATAAAAATATATACATTAAGCTTATTATATAGAAAAATTTATACACGAATTCTACACACACACACATATATATATCCGGTTTAAACGGATTAATTAAAAATTGATTAGTAAATTAGTTCCATTTAGAATAAAAATCGTTGTTAATAAATTAATTAAATATTAAATTTGATCCCATTTTTAAATAATTAATTGATTTAAAGTAATAAAATAATTTTTTTAAAAAATATATATTTTACATATAAATACATTATTTTATTATATTGAAGTGAAGTGAAAATTTTGATTTCCATAAAACGAAAGTGTTTGCCAAAGAAAATTGTGTATAAACATAAACAAAAAACAAGGGTAATATGGACAAATCTGGAAAAAAAAAAAAAAAAAGAAAGAGCCAGAGCCAAAACAAACATTCGCTTTGCGAAGTTTGTGCGTTTCAACTCGCGAGTTTCAATTAGTAGCATAGCTTCAGAATACAAGAAAGAAGAAACAAGGAAATTAAATTAAATCAAAGAAAACAAACACAATAATAAAAATTAAAAAAGAAAAGAAATTAGAGACTCTTTCTTTCACGCGCCAGCGCCAAAGCAAAACGCGACTCAGATCCAAATCTTCTTCGTTCCTCTTTCTCCGTCGCCGGCGACCGATTTGGATCTCCGCTTCCGAATTCGGGTCCTCGACCCGGTTCTCTCGCATTTCATTCAGTTAGATCCGATTGAGCTTTTTCGCCATGGATCCGATCTTAAATCCGTTCTCTTCAGGCACGCGTCTCAGGTGAGCCATTGCTTACTTAGATCACAAGAACCTCAAAGTTTCGTAATTATTATTATTACTATTTTGTTTGAGGATTTTAGCGCCAATGCCAGCTACTAAAGGATTAAGCTAGCTGACTAGTGATTACTATGGCACAATTCTTGTTTTGTGTTTTGTTTCTTCCATTCAGACATTGCTAACTGCTAGATCCTTCAGAATTATTTCTAAAGTTGCTGTAGGAATGGTGTGTTAGTTATTATGGTGAGGTTCTTTGTTTTCTTGCGCACTGTAGTTTAATTTTTAAGTTTTGGTACTAATCTGGTTTATGCGTGTTGTGTTATAAGCATGCATGTCAAAGTTGAGTGTATTTGGTGCTTGTTAGCCTTATTTACATACTGTCATTGTGCTTTTAACCTATAACTTTTACCTTCTTAGGTTTTATCACATCATGGAAAAATGTGCTGACAAGTGACAATGCCTCTTCTCATTATCTTGAGGATAAAGTTTAAATGTTATCCTTTAGCTACTTACACACATCTAGTTTCAAGATGTTGAGAGATTGGACAGTGAGAAATTGAGCATGAGGTTTCGGGATTATATTAGAACATCACTTACTAGATGCCATTCTTTTCTTATTAAGTACTGTACCAACCACATGGATTCAAACTGGTTGTCAAGGACACACTGTAATATTCTCATGCTGAATTTTATATAATAGAATACAAGTGGTTAAGAATAATTTGAATATGAGGCCTGTTGCAGTTGTCCCAAGAATTTGGCCATTTTTTCTTTTGTTTTGGGAGGGGGAAGAAGATGAGACCTTCATCCTGTATGCTATCTTTGTTGAAAAGTGATGATCTATAGGCTGTCCTTTCTCAGTTTTTTGTGCTTTAGTGTTTGACTAGCTCGCGCTCGTGGTATTCTGCTTGTTGGTCTGTGTATGTGTATTTTAAGTACCTCTTATGTGCAAAATCAGTGCAGTTAAAAGATTGCCAATTTTTCTGGCAATGATAAATGTTTAATATATAGTTTTAACTTTTAACATTTTAGTTTAGTTATTATCAGTATCCTTAAATTAAATTGTTCATAACTTTGATATCAGGGACATGATTCGGGCCATACGTGCTTGCAAAACTGCAGCAGAAGAGCGTGCTGCCATTAGAAAAGAATGTGCTGCCATTCGTGCTTCAATCAATGAAAACGATCCAGACTATAGGCATCGGAATCTGGCTAAGCTTATGTTCATCCACATGCTTGGCTACCCTACGCATTTTGGTCAAATGGAGTGCCTGAAGTGTATAGCATCTCCCGGATTTCCAGAGAAGAGAATAGGTTACCTTGGCCTTATGCTGCTCCTTGATGAAAGACAAGAAGTGCTAATGTTGGTCACCAATTCTTTGAAACAGTATCCATTTTCAAGACAATGTTTCATTTGTTCTCAGTTTTTACATTTGAGTTCACAAATATGGTAGGTAACAAAATCAATCACTGGTTATAGCAATCAGCAACCTTAACTGAATTACAGAGATCTTAATCACACGAATCAGTATATAGTAGGACTTGCTCTTTGTGCTTTAGGAAACATATGCTCAGCAGAAATGGCTCGTGATCTTGCACCTGAGGTTGAGAGACTGCTGCAATTTCGAGATCCAAATATTCGGAAGAAGGTGACTTTTCCATTATATTTCATACGCTTTTATCAGAATCTTATCACTTGAGTAACATTAAACTCAATAGATATATTGTGATATTTAGAATTCTATTGTTTCTTTATGCATGCTTATGAGAGGAAAATAGGCCATGGAATGTTTCTCCCCCCCCCCCCCCTTTTTTTTTCTTTTTGGGGATTTACAGTGACTTCTCTATGTAGTTACAATAACTTACTCCTAATTTAAAGTTATTAGTTTTGGAGCTTCTTTACTATTATTCTGCAACATTATGACTTGTTACTTCTTCCTGTTTCTCAATTTCTTGTAATGGTGCTTACTTTGTCATTCTAAAGATTTTTGTTATATGAATCTGGCACTAATAGTAGCGAACTGCCTAGGCTTCTGTGGGAAAAGGGTTATGTAAGAAATTCGTCTGGTTCTTGCACAACAGAAAAAGTTACACTCCTTCATTTGCTAAATGCATTAAACTTGAAATGTTACGAGAAAACACTTGCATTTATTCATTTCCAGTAGGAAAATAATGTGAAGACGTACACTAACATTGATATAATCATATAAGTGTCTTACAACAAACAAGTAACAACAACAAAGCCTTGTCCTACTAGTTGGGGTTGGCTACATGGATCAAACGACGTCATGAGCTTTATCATGTATCATGTCTACAGAGAGACTGTTTACATGTAGATTTCGTTTGACCACCTCATGGATGATCTTCTTAGGTCTTCCTCTGTCTTTCACCCCTTGTCCATCTTCCATCTCATCCACCCTTCTGACTGGGTACTCTGTCGGTTTTCTTTTCACATGTCCAAATTACCTGAGATGCGATTCTACCAGCTTTTCCACAATAAGTGCTACTCCAACTCTCTCTATTATATCTTCGCTCTTTATTCTATCAAATCGCGTATGACTACTCATTCATCTCAACATCTTCATCTCTGCCACACTTAACTTATGTTCGTGCTCTTCTTTTGCTGTCCAACACTTTGTACCATAAAGCATAGCCGGTCTGATAGCATTGCGATAGAATTTACCTTTAAGTTTTAAAGGCATTTTTTTTGTCACATATAAAACCAGACACAGTCTGCTATTTTGACCAACCTGCTTGGATCATATGATTTACATCTGTTCAATTTCTCCATTATTTTGTATGATGCACCAAGATACTTAAAACTTTTAACTTTTCGTAGGATGTTTTCTCCAATTTTCACCTCTGTATTAGGGTTTTCCCTTCGGCGGTCGAAATTACATTCCATATATTCCGTCTTACTATGGCTTATACGCAGACCATACACTTCTAGAGCTTTTCTCCATAAATCTAACTTCTTATTTAGGTCTTCTTTTGACTCTCACATAAGGACGATATCATCGGCAAAAAGCATGCACCATGGCACAAGCTCTTGGATATGTTTTGTGAGTATTTCCAAGATTAATGTGAAAATGTATGAACTTAAGAATGATCCCTGGTGTAATCTTATACCAATAGGAAATTCTTCTGTCACAATACCTTGAGTCTTCACACTAGTTGTAGCTCCTATCATACATGTCTTTAATTGCACGAATATATGCGATCCTGACTCTCTTCCTTTCCAAAACCTTCCATAAGACCTCCCTTGGCACCCTATCGTATGCTTTTTCCAAATCAATAAACACCATATGTAGATCCCTTTATAGACTTTAATAAAATTTTTGACATTGCAAAAGTAATTTTTGGAGCAGAACCTACTGATAGAATGACAAAAATTCAATTAAGTTGCTTTGCAGTGTGTCTGTGGCGCTAGTGAGAAAAGTGGATAAAATGAAAGATATTTCGATTAAAAGGGGTTGATGAAGACCAGAAAAAAAAACCATAAGAGTTGTTGTTTAAGAGAAACAAATAAGAAATACCTATCTCTCAGCTGTTGTAATGAAATATTAGTTTTTGATAGTTCCCAAATAATTGTGACCTTGTGATTTGATGTTGAATTGCTCATGAAACAACTGCTTGAGTTATCATTGTTTGTTCTGATAAATTGACTATACTGACCTTTATCTAGGCAGCATTGTGCTCTATACGAATCATAAAGAAAGTTCCAGATTTGGCGGAAAACTTTGTCAAGCCTGCTACTGCCTTGCTTAAGGAGAAGCATCATGGAGTTTTGATCACTGCAGTTCAGCTTTGTGCAGATTTGTGTAAAGTTAGCAGAGAAGCTCTTGAACATATTCGAAAGGTGCTTTCAGTCTTTCTTTACTGTGTAAAACGTCCAGGAACACTTAAACCATTTTTCTCCTCTTTTTTTCTTGAACCTGGGAATTTTATTTTTTGGCTGAAATGCTTTCATCTTTTTGGTTTGTATATGAGCTATTATTATGATGTTTGCAGACTTGAGTTCCAAAATTACTCACTTGCAATTTGCCATGCATGGCACCACATGTTAATCTTGTTGTGTATGCACTTTATGATGGTATATTTTACTTTAGGGTGTTTGATTGCTAACTCGTCTGCCACTTGAGCTATGCCTTTGGTCAGCTGTTGTAACAAAAAACTGTCTGAACAATTATTGTAGAAATGCACAGAGGGTTTGGTGAGAACTCTTAAGGATCTAGCGAACAGTTCTTATTCACCAGAGTATGATGTTTCTGGCATCACAGACCCGTTTCTTCATATCAGATTGCTCAAGTTGTTGCGATTGCTGGGTGAAGGTGATGCCGATGCTAGTGACTCTATGAATGACATACTTGCCCAGGTCTGTTGTGCATTGTCAATTGTCAGTGTTTGGTATTGTGGACATTTTTTCCCAATGAATATCATTTTACCTTGCATGCCAACACAAACTGCTGATGGTATCTTAATAAGGAATTAAGGATTGAGATATTTAATTTGAAGGAAACTTTTTGTTAATTGAAAAAGAAATTTTGTCAAGAGTATAAAGGGACAGTACAACTTAGGGCAGGAAGGTAAAAGACAAAATTCAAGAATTGCAACAGGGCTGCTTAGTGTCTTTATTTATACATATCTGAAAGTAGGAACTCCTGCGAAACTACTCCACTACTGCTGTCATCACACATTCACACGTCAATAATCAAAGTATAAACTTTATACTATCATATTTTATACTAATATACTATTAGGTTTTGCAATGTAAAATGTACCAAATGTGTGCTTAGGGGAAACTGAGCACCTTAAAAACACAAGTATTCAGCTCCAACCTGGACTATTGTGATTTAGATGTCAAAGCAAAATGATTTTGGGTGCAGGTGTGTATGGGTGATACTAGTAAGATCTACACTTCTGATTATTGTTTCTCAAGTCCAAAGCATAGGTAAATAGGGTTACGAACTTTAGCTATGTAATTAAAGCTCAGTGTTATAGACATGTGAATTGTTTTAGGTGCATGGACACATTGGGTAAGATTGGACAAAATAGGATAAGTAATATTATATTGTAAGATAATTAGGGTAGCACTTATCGTTCAAATGATAAGCCTTGGATGGTTGTCTTTGGAGATTGGAGAAGACCTGTATAAGCCATAGTATGGAGATTAGATTAGTTAGAGGGTAGTTGAATAGCTGGAGGTAGAGGGAGGCCAAGGAGACATATAACTGAAACCACTAAGAAAGATTCAGTTCCTAATTTATTTTGTATGTATTGTTAGTCTAAAAAAGCTTTACTGAGATATTCAATCATGTATTGCTGCATACATCAACAAATATGTTTGATTCAATTACCCGCAACTTTTAAAACCTTCAAAATATAAGTGAATATGTTAGATGACAATGTAAAACTACTTCACACTGAAAACAACAGTAACTTAAGCACTGTGTGATAGGTGGGGTTGGCTACATGTATCAAATAACATGATGTTTTTCTTAGGTCTACTTCTAGCTTTATGACTACCTTCCATCCAATCCACTCTCTCAAGACTCTCAAAGCCTATTTAGAACATATCCATACCACTGAGGACAAAATTCTAGTAATCTTCTCAATATTTGATGCTACCCAAATTCTCTCCAATGTATTCCAAATCCTATTTAGTCTGGTGTGACTAGTCATCCATCTAAACATCCTCATGTCTGCCACATTAAGCTTACGTTCCTGATATCTTTTCACTGCCTGACGTTCAATCCCATAGATATGCAGTAAAATATACCTTTAAGCTTTACGCTAATTTTCTTCTTGTAGATAAAGCTCAAAACACTCCTCTATTTTAGCCACATAGCTTGAATCCTATGGTTTAGATCTCTGTCTCTCTCTCGATCATTTTGGATAGTACTAGTAGAACCAAGATACTGAAAAGTTTAATCCTCTGAGAAAATTGTTTTACACTAATGGTTCAAAATTATTCCCCAAATTTCGATGATATGACAATCGACATGATTTTCAATAGGCGACGGTGTTATCCCATTAATGTAGCTGACCCTCGCCCCATATATCGACACAGTTTTATTGTGTCACACATTTTCAGTGACCATCTTTTCTTGAAACCTATGCTTGATGTGTTCCTTAACTTGTTATTTCTTTTAGGTGGGTACGAAGACCGAGTCAAATAAAGTTGCTGCGAATGCCATTTTATATGAGTGCGTTCAAACAATAATGAGCATTGAAGGTAATGGTGGCTTGCGCGTGCTTGCCATCGGTATCCTAGGAAAATTCTTGTCAAACCGTGACAACAATATCAGGTATTTTTTCTGGACATTGCTTTTTCTTGATACCTATAGGAAATGTTGTATAAAGGTTATAACCACAAAAGTACATTGAGAGTTCGCCGAGTAAATTGAAGCAACAAATTTTTTTACTAAGAAAGGTTATCTATAACTGCCAAATCACTAAGAAGAAGGAATCAGAATGAAGAGAGCAATGAATACCAAAATTTTTCTAAGCTTACTTGTTGCAGGCGCATTGGTCCCTTTTTTCTTGAGGGAAAAACATGTAAGGCAAATTTTTAAATAGGAGATGCATAGGTTGCTATATATACGGATATACACTTCCAGTGGTCTTGCTATTACAGTAAAAAGGACTTATAATTTGGAGCCAAGACAACATTGAATTATTTGGAAACGCTGTTTTACTGTGTTCCTGGAGCTTTTCTTCTGGATCATCTCTCTTTAAGCCTGTATGGCATGCTTATCATAGACAATCCATGATATGATAATGGGTTGGATGCATGTTAGCTTAGAAAAATTTTAGGAAAACAGTACACCACTTCCTGGTGAATTGTTACGTTCGAAGAATTTTTCCTAGAAATATTTTCCAGATGTTTTAAGCCCCCTCCCCCCTCTCTTTCCCCTCTTTCTTTTTTATTGTATGTGTTTGTAATTTCTGTATTGTGATTGCCATGATACTCACTGTTTTAGTCAATTGAACTCTTCTAACTTATCATTTCAGATATGTGGCATTAAACATGCTGATGAAAGCTGTAACTGCTGATCCTCAGGCAGTGCTTAGGTATCGTGCAACAATTCTGGAATGTGTGAAGGTATTATGTTGCCTTCAATCTTTTTTCTTATTCAGTTACAAGTCTAAGCCTTGTTTTATGACTTTGAGAGGTTGTTGACTTAACTTTTTGGTCCAGGATGCTGATGCTTCAATTCGGAAAAGAGCCCTTGAACTTGTTTATGTTCTGGTGAATGAAAGTAATGTGAAGCCCCTAACGACAGAGCTAGTATCTTATCTGGAAACCTGTGATCAGGATTTCAAGGGGGACCTTACTGCTAAAATTTGCGCAATAGTTTCAAAGTGAGTCCTACAGATTATCAATGGCATTCCATTTTTGCGTACATAGTTTACTTTTAACATTTGCATTCACTTTCATGTGTATTAGGGTTGAAATAAGAAGCTAGGCTTGCATTTTCATATTTGAATTCATGGTGCAATTTGTTTTCTTTTTCTCTCACATTAATTAATAATGTCTTGGTAGATTTTTCTGGCCTTTGTTTACCAATGCATTTGTTTGATTAAACAGAATCCATTTAGTTCATGTCTTATTGCCATCATCTCCACTCCCCTTTATTAGTTTAGAACTGGCAACTGGAGGTTTTTCCTTTTAAAACTTTGCCATTATATCTAAATGTGTTTTGTTAATTAATTAGCATTTACCTATTTGTGCCTCAGGTTTTCACCAGAGAAAATCTGGTATATTGATCAGATGATCAAGGTTTTGTTGGAGGTATACTTCTAAGAAACAAGATCTTTGTAGTGAAAAAAAAAATTCTGAGATAATGAAATCTGTGCTCATTTTTCAGTGTTTGATCATATCAGTAATGTGTGTGGTGTGTGGTAGTAACTTGTTTCTCATCTCTACACTTGGCATTCTACATCCCAGGAAAAATGACTCCTATGACACCCTGTTAAAATTATCCCACACATGCTGACAACTTGTTATTTGATTTAAATAAGTTTTTGATTTCAGTAAACCTTGATTTTATGTTGATCTCTACTTTATTTTGGGTCCCTATATTGGCTTGTCTCTTCCATTAAATGTTGACATAACAAGTTAAATATTGAGATGGCAGATGAGACATGTTACCATTTTGATTTGATGGAAGCATAGAGAGGTATAAGGCTAGGTTAGTAGCTAGGGGATATACACAAACCTATGGAGTAGACTATCAAGAGACTTTTGCTCCAGTTGCCAAACTCAGTTCTGTGCGGATTCTCTTATCCCTTGCTGCGAATTACAATTGGCCTTTACACCAATTGGATATAAAGAATGCTTTCCTGAATGGGGAACTAGAGGAAGAGGTGTTCATGAAACTTCCACCTGGATTTTAAGCTAAACCCAAAAAGGAAAAGATTTATAATTAATTCTATTTACATAAAAGATTCAGGAAAGAAATTAAGAATCTGATTTTGATTTGATTTAGTCAACACATTTAACTTATCACAACTAAATAGCTGGAAGCGACGAAACCAAACATTTTAAACATTTTTGGAGTGGGAAGAAAGGAGGACCAAAACCAAACTTATGATTACTTGTTTGGGTTGAAGTAAACTACTGTGTATGTTTTATTTAGTCTATTTGTCACTTTATATTTGCACTAGGACCCACTCCACTATTTCTTTATATCAGTCAGACAGTCACAAATTGTTGATAATCAAATTTGGTTGTTTTGTGAGTCCCTTTTCTACTATAAAGCAAGTCCAAATATTGACTTTATGATTTGTTAGTAGGCTGGAAATTTTGTAAAGGATGAAGTGTGGCGTGCCCTAATTGTTGTTATAAGCAATGCTTCAGAGCTTCATGGATATGCAGTAAGAGCATTATACAAGGCATTTCAAAAGTCAAATGAACAGGTGCTCTATTCTTCTCAGACAAAATATATGCTTATTGTTGATTTTTTGTCGCAGCCATAATGTTATAACATTGACTTCTATTTTTTATCAGGAAGCCTTCACTCGTGTTGCAATATGGTGCATTGGAGAGTATGGTGACTTGTTAATAAATAATGTTGGAATGCTTGACCTTGAAGATCGAATAACAGTAAGTAATATTTTCCTCCTTCGGAAGTTTCTAAATAAGTAAAGTTCTGAGAAAATGATGAGGACATTTAACCACTAACAGTTTCTGTAACGTATGTATGTATGTATGTATGTATGTATGTATGTATGTATGTATGTATGTATGTATGTGAAACTACAAAACGAATACTTCACACCATGATCCTTTATTTGCTCTTAGTTTCTAAATATAGTGTTTTATTCTTCATGTATTTCATGCATGCAGGTGACTGAGTCAGATGCTGTGGATCTTATAGAGATTACTATACAATGCCATGCATTGGATTTTACCACAAAAGCAATGGCTTTGGTTGCCCTATTAAAGCTCTCTTCACGTTTCCCTTCTTGTTCAGAGTATGATTTGTTTTTTCCCGTTTGTAAATATCTGTTACATTTTGTTTTAAAATGGATTTTTTTTTCTTTCCTGTCCCTGCTTCAGAGGAATATAATGATTCTAGTATAAGACCAAGCTCAATAGTTTAAACACTTGCTGCATGTTTACTCCCTCCCCTATGCATGTGATTTGACTTCTTGATAAGTCATATGACTGTTTTTCATCCATGTATCTTCATTTGTTTTGCATATATACTCTTGTATTTGCATATTTGACATGTAAGTTCTATTCTGTTTTTGTTCCTTGTATAGGAGGATCAGGGAAATAATTGTTAAGTACAAAGGGAACTTTGTGCTAGAGTTGCAGCAAAGATCTATAGAATTCAATTCAATTATTGCAAGACATCAAAATATTAGGTGAGGTTAAAGTATTTTTTGTTTAATGACATTGTATCAAGGGCTTGAATTTATAGTACTCTAGTAAAAGAAATCACATTATGGGAAATGTCATCATGTAGGTCTATGCTTGTAGAAAGGATGCCAGTTTTGGATGAGGCAACTTTCATTGGTCGCCAGGCTGGGTCTCTGCCTGATGCAGGTTCCATTTCGGCAGGATCTTCTGTGAGTCTTCCAAACGGGGTAGCCAAACCTGCAGACTCTCTTGTAGATCTGCTTGATCTAAATTCAAATGATGCTCCCGCACCAAGCTCTTCTGGTGGGGATTTTCTTCAGGACCTTCTTGGTGTCGATCTGTCACCGGCAGCACAATCGGGTCAGTGTTCTTTAAGATTTTCCATCTTTGTTCACTCCATAACAAAGATACATATTTATTTTTCAGAAACATGGTTTATGGCTAGACCATTACAAGATTTCAGAGTTTTATAGAAAGGATTTAGGGTTCTTCTATCATTTGTGGAAATATTACAAATATTACTCTGCTTATTGGGTTTGGTTATACTGCTGTTAGATGTAATTTATGAGGTGAGCATTGGAATTAAAGATCGGAGATAGTTGCATTGCACAATCCTCTGCAGTGCCCTTTTTCCTTTTTTATCTTTTAATGAATAAACTTGCAAAATCATTTATGTTCATATCAGTCTGACATTTTCTTGCATTTTTAGGTGCTAACCAAACTTCAAAAAGTGGCACAGATGCTCTTTTGGATCTCTTGTCTGTTGGATCAGTGTCTAGACCTGTTGAATCACCTTCTGCACAAAGCAATTCTTCTGCCATAGACATTTTATCCGCCAGTAAAAGTGAAAAAGCATCCGTTTCACCATTAGATGATCTCTCATCACTCTCACTATCTTCAAGAACAACTTCAATCACTGGAGCTGCTCCAATGATGGATTTGTTGGATGGTTTTGCATCCACCCCACCGAAAAGTGGTAAACTCAGTTATCAATTAGGAAATTATTTTAATTTACAATTCAGTGCAAATACTAATTCATTTCCCCTATATTGTATTGAACAGAAAACAATGGGACAGTTTATCCATCTATAACTGCATTTGAGAGCAGCTCCTTGCAGTTGACATTCAATTTCTCAAAACAGCCAGGAAACTCACAAACAACGAATATCCAAGCTACCTTCATAAATTTGTCCTCTGATGAATACACAGATTTTATTTTTCAGGCAGCAGTTCCAAAGGTATGGCAGTCAGTGTGCTGTTTAGCTTTCTACATCGCCTGCGAAAATCATCATCATTAAAGTGTTTTTTAGAGTTTGGATATAATTTGTCTACATTTTTCACTATGTCGTGTTTTATTATTTGATTTACTTGAGGTTTCCTGCTTTCTTATCAAAAGCGCAACCTAGTGCAAGAATCCCCACCCGTAGAGGTTTTCAGAGGGTAAATCTTCAGAATTTTTACCTTTGCAAAGTTAGGGGTGAGGCTATTTCCAGAATTTGAATCTGGGACCTTTTGGTCACTCAGCAGAAACCTTACTGTTGCTCTGAGACTAGCGCTCTCCATGCTTTCTAGTTAACGTGGAAAATGTCTTCTCCTTCCTTTGTTTGACCTATAACTATAAAAAACTTATCATGATAAAGAAATCACAATTGGGGGATTTATTTCTCTCAAGTGAATAGTTCTAGCAATATAGATGTCCTCAATTCAATGAACAAATATATTTATGTTGTCTCCACACTTGAGTTTGAATTAGATATTGACATTTTGAAGCTGATGAGTGGTTATACCTGTTTTCTTCTAATAATATTGGTATTTTGATTTTCAGTTTCTGCAGCTGCAATTAGATCCAGCTAGCGGCAGTACTCTCCCTGCCAACGGAAATGGTTCAATCACTCAAAATTTTCGAGTTACCAATAGCCAAAATGGAAAGGTAGATTTTATTTGTCAGTTGTTTTTGTGCATAACCATGTTCCTACTTTGATTTATGCGTTTAAGTGGTTCTTAGAGAAGAATTAATGTCTAATAACATTTGTTTTTCAGAAATCTCTTGTAATGCGCATAAGGATAACATACAAGATAAATGGCAAGGAGAAACTGGAGGAGGGACAAATCAGTAATTTTCCTCGTGATTTATGAGCGCCAAAATTGTAAGTGGCCATTTTGGGTGATACCATAAAAGGCATAAATTAATAATAAGCCCTTTTCGTTTTCCGCACTTAATAGTCAGTCAGGAATGCACTTTTCGTGTTTCACTTTCATGCCTCAAAATGAGAGGGCGGTATGGTTCATACAACTGGGTCCGCTTTCCGGCTCAAATTTGAGGTAGGTTTGTTTATTTGTTTGGTGGCTTCACAAGCTGCAATTCTTAACTAGCGTAGGTTCTTTATGTAAATTAGTCCAAAATATTCTTATACACGATGATGTCAATCACAGTTTTACCTATGAGGAACACAGAATTGTCTCACATTGAGAACTTGTGTTGCTTGCAATTTCTTACCCCTGAAGCTGAAGGTAGTTGCGTCAGCCTGCCGTTTGCAGTTGCAGTGTTGAATGCAATTTGATAAATCGTAGGGATTTTATACAAATTGTTATATTCGATTGTTTTATGTAACATCTTTTTTCCCCCAGTATCATTAATGAAATGTAATCCCAAAATTAACGTATTTCTTATTCTCTATGCTAAAAGTTCAAGGAGATAACTGAAGGAACATTTACATTTCTGTGCCGCTGCACGAGAAAATTAACCTTTAAAAGGGAAGTGTGTAATTAAATTATTTAACTGTTGATAGGAATTAATGGTATTGACTATTCCTACTGTTAATAAATAAACAGCCTTTTCGGGGTATGTGAACATAATCGGACTAATTTCTCCATTTTGTCGACATAATTTGGAAACAAGGAACCCAAATCAAAATATTTTATTATTTTCCTGTCTTTGCCACTTAATCTGAATTCCAGTCTAGTTGCATTGGTAATTAACAACACTTCTGTCACATGGTGCTATAAATTCCATTCAAAATTCTAGACTGCCAGAGTGCCAGTTGTTTGGGATCGTTAAATTAATTCATTTATGGTTTATAGATCCGATGTTAATGACAAGTCTAGTGTGTAGGAGCATCACATTACAATATTATGAATTTCTGTGTAAGATCTAACTAAAAAGCACTCTGAAAATATTGATTAAAAGTATATTTTTTTGTTCTTGATGTTTGGCAAAAATTTTAAAAATACTCTTAAATTTTATTTTGTTTCAATGTTGTCCCAAAAGTTTTCGATTTGCATCAAATATACCCTCGACGGCTAAATTTTTAAAAAATTTAAGATGAATCTAATAATAATGCAAGAAAATTATGCTTGATTTGCTTATATTGAAAGTTGTTCTTATGAAATTGTTGTTGAATCGGTCTTAAATTTTTTGAAAAATTAGTCGTCAGGGGTATATTTGATACAAATCGAAAACTTCTAGGACAAAATTGAAACAAAATAAAACTTAGGAGTATTTTTAAAACTTTTGTCAAACTTTAGGGACAAAAAGTATAACCCTTTTAATGTATTAAAATTTAAAAGTTTATGTTTATATTTAAATTTTTATTTATAATATTTTGAAAAATTGCCTTTTAGAGTATTTATTAAGATTTTATTTTATGTTTATTTTAAAATTTTCTAATTCAAATCCTTACAACATGATTTTAATTTACATAATATCCAAATATTATTTTATATATGTAAGAGTTAAATTCAAAGAATTTAACGGCAAGAACTTTTAACATTGTCGTTAGGGTTTAAACTCTGAAACATGATAACTGCATATATAATAAATCTAGAGAAAATGACAAACAGGTCTCTGACCTTTTTTTTTTGCAGACATTTTCGTTCCTAATTATTAAAAAATACATTTAAGTCCTTGACGTTCTTAAAAGTTGGACGGATCAGTTCCTCCGTCCAAATGCCTCCATCAGACCTAATGGAAAAGTCTAATGTGGCTCCCGTAATGCTTATCACGCGTACGCGTGGGTCACGCGTACGCGTGGGTCACGCGTACGCGTGGGTCACGCGTACGCGTGGGTCACGCGTACGCATCGCCTGTCAGATTTCCCTTTCACGCGTACGCGTGACACACGTGTACGCATCGCCATAAATTCTGCAAATCTTCATTTCTTCATGAATTCTCCACTTTGCATGTTTTTTTTTCCCATTTCTTTCAAGTTATTTTTGCCTTCAAAACTTTAAATCACTCAAACAAACATATCAAGGTATCGAATGTGAGAAAAGTAAATTAAATTTAGCCCTAACCCCATTACAACCCTGGAAAAGACCTCTTGATATGTGTATCCATGCATTGAATATATGTTGATTGGTAGAAGAAGAGTAAGCCTTATAAAGCAAGATTAGTAGAGAATTGAGAGAATCGACCCTTAAACACTAGAGAGATTAGAGTGCAAACACTTCCGGTGAGAATTCGATGCTCAATCCATTGTTCCTTGCTTTCACGAGCTTTCTTCTTACAAGTATATTTATACTTCATTTTGAGATTTGAATTAGTAGAATTCAAAAATCATCATACTATCTTAGCCCTACTTGTTCATATATGTTCTTGGAGATTGATTCATTTTTAACCAAGTAGGTAGACGCATTTTGCATATTAGTTGATGAACCACAAGAGTTTAGCATGAGGACATGCTAATGTTTAAGTGTGGGAAAGTTGATGAACTACAATTTTATGGTTTATATTGTATTAAATTTGGTGGATTTTATAAACTTTTTTCACATTTATTCACTAAAATATCATGGTTTTGTGAATTTCTCCTAAGTGTGCTTAATAATTGAAAACATGTTTTTTAGATTATTAAATTGCTAAATTTAATTTAAAGTTTTGAAGGCAAGAATGGCTTGAAAGAAATGGAAAAAAAAATGTAAAGTGGAGAATTCATGAAGAAATGAGAATTTGCTGAATTCAGGGCCGTGTGTCACGCGTACGCGTGAAAGGGAAGTCTGTCAGGCGACGCTTACGCGTGACAAGTATTACGGGAGTCACGTCAAACTTTTTTGTTGGGTCTGACGGAAGTATTTGAACTGAGGGACTGATCCGTTCAACTTTTAAGAACGTCAGAGACTTAAATGTATTTTTCAATGGTCAAAAATAAAAATATTTGCAAAAAAAAAAGGTCAAGAACCTATTTGTCTTTTTCTCATAAATTTATGTTCACCTACATCATCTTTAGACTAGTAGTAGGCATTGTACATAACATTTTTTATGAAATCGATTTTTTTTATGACATTATGAAATGGATTTTAACATATCATCGTTTACTAATGACCATAGCGGCAACCATTACTCAACATTTAATAATAAAATGCAACTAATATTTATGTTTCATTAGTATATGGTATTTGTATAGACCTTACTTTATAGTTAGTGTGAAATAATAGTGCAATTTGTTTAACTAAAAAGTATGGACTCAGATGATAGGAATAGCATTTGAAAAGAAATACACAAGGAAACTTAACAAATTACTAGCTGGAGTTTTGAATTGTTCAAACTTTCAAATTAATTTTGATACACAGAGTGACCTCAACACAAAAACAATGCTACTTTTTGAAATTTGGCTGTCATATATTTTAGACCACCTTGCACATCTAACTTGTAACTTTTTTATACTTCATTAAGCGTTGTATTGGACTACTCGACAAAATAAAAAATGTTACCATAATCTATTATATATTAGTAATTTTACAACCAAAATATGTCATATATTACTCTCTTATTATAATTGAAATTAAATTTTTCTTTTTAAAATTAAAGAGCCCTCTTCCTCTCTCTCCCTTTTTCTATCTCTCTTATTCATTTACTCGCTTTATCTCTCTTATATATCATTACTAATGACTAATTATAAATTTAATAATCAAAATGTGTAACATAATATTTTTAATTGTCATTAAAATTAAACTAAAATTAAAATATAGTTATATTATATTATTAATTTAACAACTACAATGTATCACGTGATACTCTCATTAAAATTGAGATAAAATATTTTTCTCAAAAATTAATAAACATTGTTCCTTCATCTTTTTATCTATCTCTCTCTTTTGCTATTTCTCTATACCTTTTTCACTCTATATATAACTTATAATTTATATTTTTTTTTATTAATTTGACAAAGTAAACTGTGTCATAAGATATTCTTTTATTACAATTAAAATAAATTTTTTTCCTTTAAAATTAACAAACTTCCTCTCTACTTCTTCTTTATCTTTCTCTTTCTTTTCCGTCTCATTCTCTATCTTTTTCTACCTTTTTATTCTAAAAAAAATAAAATTAATAAAATAATATAATTTAAATAAATTCATAAAATTATAAAAATATATTAAATTTATAATTAAAAAATAATCCCATAATATTATTCATATACAAAAATATTATTATTATATACATATTTTTTTATGTTTTATTTTATTTTAAATATTTACCACTTATCTTTCTAACTGTATTTTTACTTTTTTTTTTTCAAATATTTATTACATATAATTTAGAGAAAACACTAATATTGTACCTAATAATTAGAATCAAGATTCAATTATTTAAAAAAATAATTTTTAATTAATTTTATAACTATCAATATAATTTTTTTTATACTAATACCTAATTATATATATATATATAGAGAGAGAACATATTATTTTTAAATAATAAGTATGAAAATTAATTATTAATAAATAATTAAAGTCTTTTACATAAAAATAATACCTAAAAAATTTATTGTTTAATTTTTTTATCTGTAAAGATTATGATCTTCTTACTTGATAAAAACTTTTGTCTTTTACATACAATTTTTTTTTAAATAATTTGATTTTATGAATTTTTTGTGCTATAATATCAAAATAAAATTGACATAATTTTAAAAAATTTATATTCCTATAATATTATTAAGAATAAAAATACTAGTTATTACGTAATATAATAGTTGGATGGTAGTGTAATTAAATTAAAAGGTCAAGCTAACTCACTTGCATTTGTCCAACAAAACACATAACACGATACAAGTATACAACTTAATGTTTAACTGTCGTCCCCACATTAGACTCGCATCAAACCGTGCAAAACATTAGTCATCAAAGCATTGGATTTGAGTCATTAGCTTATAATATTGCAAAGTTCTAATCACTCTTAATTAGGAAGAAAATCCAAATTTGGAGTCTCTGTCGTCCATAGTTGGTATCATTACTTAATGGTAATACGATTTAACCAAACCAACCACTCATTTAGTAAAGTAAGCTTTTAATAAGTCTATTTATTTATTATATAATAACACATTAATTTTTCTTGGTTTTTGGTTCACCCTGTGCTTATATATTACCTTGTGTCGGTGACCAACTTGAAGAGGTGGCGAATTATGGGAAAATAATGTGTCCTTACTCCTTACAAGGTGGGGACCCTTGTTGGCTTTTATATGTTTGCCTTAGTAGTTTCTAAGCCTAAAGGAGTTGACCAATTCTTGGCCTTCTTGTTCTACCAGAGTATAGGGTTATAATAATATATAGTATGGGAACTGGGAAGTGATATCGGTAAGTTTTACATTTTATCTTCATTGATTGAGGAAATGGGTTAGATTGTTAGAATTTGATTCTCATTAAGGAACTTGATTGAAGATAAAAAATTGTTCACTAGAATTTAAAAAGGAAAAACGAATTTCGTACTATGTAGATTAGAAATACTGTGTTTCCCAGAGTTACATAAATTATGAGTATAAAATTTTTCATGGATCATTCAATATTTGTATATATCAATTTTCTTACCTCTCAATTATATCCTACTATGGCTGCGTTTGTTTATAGAGATGGGATACTGACACAGGAACATTGAGACACAAAATCGTGTTTGACAGAAAAAACATGGACAGAAATAATGTATCCAGAGACGACTGAATTAGTGTATTTTGTATTCATCCTGACAAGAAGGACACGGAGACACTAACAAGGGACACAACTTATTTTTTATTTTTTCTTTCATTATTCTTGTTAATTTTTCATAATTATATGTTTTATTGTTATATTTTTCATCTCAAATTTTTTGAATGAAAAAAATGAAAATAAATTGAATTTTCATAATTTGTTCTAGTTTATCACCAAACAGAATACAACAACACAAAATTTTGTGTTTCTGTCCATTAGTTGTCTTGTCCTGTTCTTAGAAACAAACCTAGATAATTTGTGTGAAAGTTAACTATTTTCCCTTGCTTTTCAACTAGTACCTTCTTAGATTTAACACTAAAAAAACAACTAATAAAACTAAACAATCCTTCATCCTAATATGAAGGGAGACGCTATTAGCCAAAACTTGAAAAAGAGAAATGTGTAATAATTAGATTGGTAGAACATAAGGAAAAAACTCCTTGACTTACTTTCCACCCATCTTTTCATATTAATAATGATCAAAATGTTAACCATGACATAGAAAAGGAATGGAAGAACGCTTTGCTTGTTTTCTTTCACTTCTTTTTAACCCAAACAAGTTTAAAATAAAAGCATGCCTCCGCAGAAAACCAAAGCATCCAAAAAGCAACTCCTAGTTTGACACTTACACTTTAGTTTCTTTCTTACTCATTGCAAGAAATTGCTGATAAATATCACTTTTGTCACTGAAATAAAAACATCACATGGCACCAAGGGACCACATTCTAAAATACTGTTGAAATCATCTCTTGTCATTGTGTTTTTTTGCTAATCACTACATTGATCTGTCTCTTCATTTTCCTCATAAGACCACAACAAGCAAAGCTTTTCTTTTTTTCTTCATTCAAGCAACCAAGTATAGCTTTTCTCGAAATTCAGGAACAAAACAGATGGCTACTTCTACAGAAATAGGATTTTGTAAAAAAAAAAACAAATAAAAAAATAATATTATTAATAAATAAAAAGTATGCTTTTCCTAACAAAAACTAGAAATTAACTCTGAACTCTCACCCAAAGGACATAGATTCTCAATTGATGTTTGTAGCATAATTTACAAGTATTATCAGTAAAAAAGTATAATCAAAGTATGAAAGATCTGAGAGTGAACTCATTGAAAATATGTTCTAAATCTGAGCAGTTTCATGTACCTTGATCCCTCTATTCATCCATGCAAAGTTGCAGTGACATGAGAATTACCCAAATGAATTTCTGGTGAGGAATTTGATACCTTATCCTTCCTAGACCATAGCCAAATCTTTGAAACAGAAAAGCTCTCACCTTTTCTAGCAATGTTGATCTTTTCCCCCTCAATATCCCCATCAATGGAAGAAGAATTTCCATACTGTGGAGCTAATCTTCCTTTCAATTTTCTCATACTGCCACTGGTGTCAGGGCATAAAGCCACTTGCAAATCTGAATCAGCAACCACATACTGAAAAGACCCCATTGAGAAGCACCTCCTCACATCAAAATTACTTGTGCTACTACTACTCTCTCCTTCACCTCTTCCCATGACCACACCTTCACCATTATTTGAGCTCCTGAATTTCCCAAGCCTAACAGAAAACACCCTTTTCCCACTCATTATGTGACTTTCTCCATGTTTGTTATTAGCAGAACCAGCCTCACCAACACCAACACCAACACCACTCCCTGAAACCCCATCTTCCCTTATTGGACCCTCAAATTCATAAACTGGGTTGTCAAATGCAAACCCTGGATCATAGAGGCTCCCTCTACAAAGGGGACAAGTTGAATTAGACATGAGCCATGTGTCTATGCAGTCAATGTGAAAAGCATGGTTACAAAGTGGAAGCAATCTCAGCATGTCTTGTTCTGAGAATTGACATAAGCAAACTGCGCAATCAAATGGTTCCTTCAAACCTATGATCTCTCTGTAGTAGAAAACTGGGAGAGCATCTATGAAGGCCTGATCCAAGCCTGAATCATGGAGATGGAAGAGTTGCTGTAACTGTCTCTGGTATGCATCAGGTTCAGACATGTCAGGGAACCTATTTGATTGTATAATTGACGAAGAAGAGGACCTTTGCCTCATAAGGAATCTAACAACCAATTGAATGATACCAGAGATCAAGAACACAATAGCTAAGATCACTATGATGAAAATCACTGCAGGGTTCATTCTAATTGTTTCTTGTAAGGGGAAGAACAAGAACAAGAAGAGGAAGAAGGTAAAGGTAGGATTTTGGGGATCTCGATAGCATCACTACTATGACAGATTTGGAAGTTAACCCAGTACATTCTAGAATACGTGGCTTGTGACTCTCAGTATTTGGATATTGCAACTATGTGTACAGCTTGATATGAAGTTGGAATCTTGCTTATTTGGGTGTTCAACCCAACTCAGACATTTTGACAAACAATGAACATGCACATAAAATCCTTGCACTTGCTGGAAGAAACAAAAAAATAAAAATTAAAGTTCCAAACTTTGGTGGAAAAACAAAAGGGTTATGATGTCTGGGGCAGTCACATTGAAGGGAAGTATGCTGGAGAAATTGGTTAAGGTTGTAGTTGACCTACCTTAATTGCAGGAAATCATCATTTCTCAGCTGTTATTCAGCTACCTGAGGACTCGACACTCACTCACTCGGGACTCTAAAGACACTTGCCTCTGACTCTCTCCCTGTCTCGGAGAATAATCAAATCAATAGCAAAAGAAGAGAAACGAGAGCTACTTCTATGATCCAAGCTTATATCATGTTGTCCCTACTCTAGGGCTTAGGGTCCTAGCCTCCTAGGCCTTTATTTTACATAAATTTTTTTTTTGGTTAATTGTGTAAGATATTTGAGTCATAACAGTAAATGGGCCCAATGTTGTAGTTAGTCAACATCACATGTTAAGCTTCAACCCAAAACACAAAATCTGTTATTGGATTTGTTTTGACTTTTGACTAAGAAGCCCAAATCCTAAACTAGAAAAGCCTATGTATCACACTTTTAGGGCCGAGAAAAATGAAACACCCATATACTATAGTTGTCATATGTACAAAAACAAAGCGTTACTTTAGTAGTCATATATCAGAATTCCAAACCTTTTAAAATCTAATTCGATCACATTAAAATTATTGGATTGGATTTAATATTTGTAGTTTTTTATTTGGATCTAATCTGTACATTTATAAATCGGATCAGATATTGGATATATATGCAAAATATAAAAATATTTTAAAAATTTTATTATTAAAAAATATTAATAAATTTCTTTTTATTCTTTTATACATGTTTATTCTTAAAATATTATTAAACATATTTTTCTTAAATAATAAAATAAAATAATACAACATATATGATCATTATTAGTTGAAATAAAAAATAAAAAAATATCTACATTTTTATTTATTTTTGTGGATCTGCGGATATACGGATACTTTCATAAAATCCGCAATCCGATTCCCTTAGTGTGCGAATCAAATCCAATCCGATCCAACAGCCTTATAAATTGGATCAATATTCGTAATTTCAGATCGGATTCGAATAAATACTACGGATATGCGGATCGAATTCGATCCATAAACACCTCTGTTGAATAATCGAGGCAAAGCGTTACTTAGTAGTCACCCAAAAAAAAAAAACATTACTTTAATAGTCATCATGTATGTCTTGCAATAAGTATATTCGAGTTTGAAACAGATTTGACTATAGGCCAACTGATCAAGTAGTGGATAAAATTCTTAAATATTGTATATATAATATAATGTGGGTGAGTTTGTAATTATTATGATTGGGGTCATCCAATCTATTTGACCCAAAAAAAGAAAAAACCTTGCATAATGAATATATTAACTAAAAAAAAAGAAAAAAGTTTAATTATTTTCTGTATGGTGAATAATTTAATGATAATGTCTTCACATAAAAATTACATTGTAAATCGTTAGATAAATTTACATGCTTAACTGAATTATTTAACAATTTACGAGGTAATCTTTATTAAAAGATATTATCGTTAAAATATTCACTTATTTATATTTTTAAACAGATGTATTATTTTTACACACTCAATCTGTCATTGATTAGAATGTGGTCTCTACGCATTTTAACTATCATTATTGATTAGGTGTAAAATCAGTTTTTTTTTTCTTTGCTGTTTAAGAAACATGAATTATGTTAGTAAAAAACTAAAAATATTTAATTCAATAATTTATAGCTTAAAAGCATACAATCTTGAGCATTATTTGATTAGAAACACAGACAATAATATTGTTTATAACATTGAGGAATGCTAAGGGCAGCAACTTTTGTGATTTGTAGCCATCAAAGATAATTTTAATGGTGTGAGATTTTATCCAATGACTCACTTTTCTTTACTGATTATATGCTGGCCAGAATTTAACAAAGTTACTGGCCCTAGACTTTTCCTTTTATTAATAAACTCAAAAGAAGATCATGGAAAAAAGACTAGAAAGAAAGTTGAGTTGGAGCGGTCTCAAAATGGATTAAAGATTTCAAACGAAGATCTCTCCCACCCAAAGATGTTAAAACTAACTTCATAGTATTAAAAGAGAAAAATAAAAAAAGAAAAATTATTAATGAATGGTAGGCCATGGAGTCCACGTTCAGTTGTCTGACATTGCAGTTGCATGTGGTCTTGTAATATTATTAGAACATGGCAATTCTGGCTCTAACATCTTCCTCTCTTCTCTTGCCACTGAGTTTATGACTTTATGTCACAAATTTATTAGAGATTCACTCTTTCAGTATAGTTGCAGATACATATGTAATTTCCATTTAATGTTGATTCGACCACTCCTCCACTTTTAAGAGGTTGCTATGGTTATTTATTTATTTATTTTTTTTTATTTTTTCTATATTTGCATGAATTTTATTTTGTTTTATTAAGTGAATAATTATACTTATCTTTTTAATTTATTACACATATGCTAATTTCTCTAGGAAGAGATGATATTATGAATTGTAATACTTGAGCGAGATTATTGCCAGTGTCATTTTATAAATTTTACAATATTGATTATTATATAAAACACATACTAAAATTAAACTAAAATTAAAATTAAATATACTTTACAAATTAATAAAAAAATATATTATATTATATAATATTGTATACATAGGTCTAAGGCTACGGTGTGTTGTTTCGAATTTATTACCATTAAGGAACAAGTCCCCTTATTGTATATATATTTTTTAAAGGCTAAATTATCGTTTTTGTTTCTAACGTTTGTAGTAAGTTTTAAAATTGTCCTTAACATTTCAATCGTCCTATTTAAGTTTCTAATGTTTTAAAATTGACTCAATGTTGTCCTATCATTAAGGAGCAGTTAACAGAATTGACGACGGAACAAAATTGAGACAATTTTAAAACGTTAGGGACTTAAATAGGACGAAAACGTTGGGGACAAAAACGATACATAGAAATAAATTTTAGTTTTATCCTTCAATAATATCAATTTTTTACTGTACATAGTATTCAATTATTTTTTAATCATATCTAAGTAAATTATACTTAATCACATTACTTTCATTCTAAATAAATTTATTTTTTATAATTTTTAAGTCACTAACGTTTCAAAATCGTCTCAATTTTGTCCTGCCGTCAATTCTGTTAATGGATCCCTAACGGCAAGACAACATTGAGCCAATTTTCAAATGTTAGGGACTTAAATAGGACGATTGAAATGTTAGGGACAACTTTGAGACTTACCCCATGTAACACCCTAACTTTCAGCATGTCATGATCGTACCAAAAGCAAGGCGTTACTGACCTATTTTTCTTATTTACTATTTAATATTGAGCCTTTAGTTCGATATCACGTTTCAATTTTTAAGAAAATGCCGGAAAATAGGTTAGTAACGCCTCGCTTTTGGTACGATCATGACATGCTGAAAGTTAGGGTGTTACACCCCAAACGTTAGGGACAAAAATGATACTTTACTCTTCTTTAAACGATGAAACATGGCTACAACAATGTTATAAAATCATTAATCAGCGCAAATTGTTCATCTATTTTAGTATGAAAAAGTATAGATAGACAATGAGACTAGTGAATAATGTGAATAATAGAATTAAAAAAAATTAAAATCAAAATATTAAATCAGATGATTAATTAATTTCTAATAATTTAAAATTTTGAATTTTAAAAAAATAAAAATTTGCAAATAGTGCAGTTACATCCATCATCAATTCTTACTGCCTTGTTCCATTAGTGAATTGCGTTCTGCAACCCAGCCACCCATTATCATCACCTCTCACCGATCCGACGCCGGCCAAAACACCAGCCACCGCCGCCCAGCCGCAGTTGATGCCGCCTACCTCTACTCCAACGTCCAAGATAAACATCTACATTACTGTGTCAATAACCATCTCCATACAATGTAAAACAAACATCCGACACAATTTACATTAAACAAAAAGAAACAATCGAAATCAAACTCCAATAAAACTAATCAGAAATGCGAACTACTAGGTAGGAAAACAACCTATATTCACACTATATAAAAAGGAGAGAAAGAAAATGGATAAACAAAATAGGTCACTTTAGTACCGAGATGAACATCTACGTTAATGTGTCAATAACCATCTCCATTCAATGTAAAACAAACATCCGACTTTGTGAGTAGCGATGAGGCAGAGTGACGTTGGGTTCGTAGACAGCAGACCAGAGGCGGCGCAAAGAAGATGCGGCGTTCAGCGATGAGCTTGGTGCAACACAGCACGATACTGCATGCGGATGTCTGGCGGCCAGGCAACGACGACAGGAACCTCCTAGTCGACGACCGACGATCAACAGTGGCTCGAGAGAGGCGCACGGGAAGACGGCAGCAGCGATCAATCACCGTGAAAGGAAAACTCCAATCCTGTGAGAGGAGCGTCTGAGTACCGCTGGATGTTCAGGTTGTAGCGAACTTGATGGAAGTTCGTTCTCCAGCGCCGACGGTAGGGGTCTCTTGGGTAGCTGCTCGGTCAAATTGTGGGGAAGGGGATTACTGTTCAGTCAAGGGGTTTATTGATATAGGATGGCTAAAATTTGAATAGTTAAAATTTGGATTTTGGAGGTAATTAGAGGTGTAATGTATTTTTATTTTATTGGACTAATTTTAAAATTTATTGTTCATATTATTTAAAAAAGCCATTATCTATCTAACAAAACCCATTAAATATCGAAGCCTATTCACTCATTATTATAAACCTGAAAAGGTTGTATTATTGGTTATTTTTACTGACCGTAAGTAGCTCTTGACACTTAACTAATTAATATGCCGTAGGTAAATAATAAAACATAAAAATCTATCCAAGTTAAAGAGAAAGAGTAAATTAGAATATTCTGATTTTGTTGTACTATGTGCAATTTGGTCTTTCAATTTATGAGTAGAGGAAATTGGTTATGTGGCTGTGGAAATTAAATATGTATGTCACATTAATTAATGTTGTCAAGTATATACACATGCATCCGTTGTTCATCATATCTTCATAGATCGGCAATGGTCATGTACTGCGTACTAAACATCATAAAAGTCAAAACACTGAATGACTTGTTGATTGTAACACGCAAAGGAAATTAAAGTACTAACTACTAATTACAATTATTAGTAATCATCATCATTACTCGCTCATTGGCATGTTGCTTTTTTGGGAGTCTTTTGTTTTTTAGGTAATATAGGTAACTTGGTTCAAGTCACAATAATACCCAAATCATCCTCATAAATTTTTGGCCAATTAATTCTTAACAAATTTTAATTATTAAATTAGATCTTAAATATTTATTTCATTAAACAAATTATTTTTTATATCAAATTATTCATTTATATAAAGAGATTGATTTTAAAATTTTAAAATTTTTTTAATAACTGATATATTTTTATTAAATAAACAATAAAAATTAATTTATCTAACATCTTATCAAATTTTGATGTGAAAATTAATATGTTTAATAAAATAAAATATTAAAAATTAATGTGATGATTAAAATTTATTAAAAATTAAAATATCTTATTAAAATTATAAAATCTTTTGAGAATTAATTTGGTATATTACTCCATATTAATTAATTATCATTAGGATATGCTCACGAGTTTAGTTGATTTTGAAGAAGGGAGAGATTTTGCAGAGCTAAATATTATTTACGAGTTTAAATATTCGAAAAACAATAATTAGTTTAAATTGAGGATTTTCAAGATCTCCAAATTTAGGATTTTTCTATAAGATTTAAATTTAAATTACATTTTTATTTTTAATAAATTATTCTATTACCATTTATCTTTTTAAATAAAGAATAAAATTATGAAAATATATATTAAATTCTCCGAATCCCTTTCCTTCCTTATTCAAAACTCATAAACAAAAGGAAAATTTAAATGTCTGAAGCTCGTTCACTTCTTCTTCCTTTACTTCCAAAACCACCAGTTTGATTCTTTCTCTCGCAACTGGTCAACACATTGATAGAATGTTTTTATTTTGTTAGAAATTAAAAAAAAAAATATGTTGTTTCTTTCTATCCGTTTAAGTTTTTCAAATAAATAATGTATAATATGGTATAAAAAAATAGCATAAGACAAATTAAAAAAAAGTTATGCAAAAATTAAATAAATTTAAAATAAATTTTTATTTAAAAAATATTTAAAATATAATCAGTCATATTATCTTTTTTTATGAGCTTAATTTTTGGGATGATTTCATGACATATTCAAATAGTATTAAACTATTAAAGCAGAAAAACAAAATTGCTTAGCTTATTGCCGTTCTTGACTGAATTAGACATTTTTCTTTCTGGGTAATTAACGAACTGCAAAATCTATTGGAACAATAAACAGCAAAATTGACTAGCCTAGCGTGACCACACTAAATACTAATGATGATAAATAACCAATGACAATATAGGTATTTCTTTTTTAAACCTAATAATAATAAACTTCTAAAATTTAAATTTAAATAGTTAAGAGAAAATCAAACAGAAATGATAGCATATATGCCTATTCATATACCTAAGTATATACATATTAATGCTGATGTAATAATTGAACTTACCAATTTGAGTTCGAAAATTTAAATTCTATCTTGTGTATGTAGTAATTTATTAGTCAACAAGCAATAAACTTTTAAATAAAGTTTAGATTCGTGACATGTTAGTTTTTAATCTATCGGATTGAGAATAACTTACAACAACCAACAAAATTAAAGCACAATACTACAAAATTGAACTAAATGCATGGGTGATAAAAAAAAAAGTCAAGGAAAATATATATTTTTTATGGTAAAAATTGCTTAATATAATTATTTATATATAATTAATTGCTCTACATATTATTTTCTCTTTCCGTGCCATGAATAACACAAAGCTAGGCTTAAAAACCTCTCCAATATGAAACAAAAAAAAAGTAGTCCCTATTAATTCAAAGCTAAAAGAGAAGAGAGGAGATGAGAATAGAAGAGAGCTTACTTAAACTTAAATGAATTTGAGATGAGTTTACAAAGCCACTATGTAATAATAATGATAATAGCATATATTATGTAACAATTAGTCACATAATTAAGAAGAAGGAGTGATGATCAAGCGTTGAATATCTTAGAAAGAGCCTGCAATACATTAACTTGAAACCTCAAGTGCGTGATGTGCTCCGCCGTCTTAAGGAAAAGGCGGTCGGCCTTCAGCCCCGCTCCGCCCGGAATCAGCCGTTGTAATTTCTTCATCTTCCTCCCTACTGCCTCCTGCTGCCTCTTTCTTCTCCTTCTCCACTTCACCTTTGCCAAATCTTTGTAATTACCCATATCTATCAACTACTAGTAACATACAACAAGGTACTAATAATATTCACACAAATTAAAAATAAAAGAAGGTAGAAGAAGAAGAAGAGGAAGAAAATTGTGGATGATGGAGGATGAGAATGTTGCAATGGAGTGAGCAAGGAGAGAGGGCTATAAATGAATGAAGAAAAAAAAAAAAGAGAAAAAGAAATGGGATAGCAACTTGATAGCTATACAAACGGGCCATGTGAGCCGAGAAATCTATCAAGCCGAGCCGAAAAGATCCACTTTGCTCTTCTTTTATTTAAGTAACGGTAGAAACTCAAGTGCAGTTGACTTCACGTGAAGTTGATAATTGAGAGTCGTTAGATAATTTGACTCAATTTTCATCTATCAGTTATCAATTCAACTTCACGTAAAGTCGACTGCACCTGAGTTTTCACCTTATGTAATATACACAATTGAATAAATATGTAAACTTTTTTTGTAAATTGATTTTTTTACAAAAAATGAGAAGATTGATAAAATGAAAATATGAAAGTTTAATTACTCTTAAATCAAGTAATACATTTTATATATAATAAACTTACAAATTTCAGATAGTAATTGAACCACATATTTTCTTATTTTATCAATTTTTTTGTTTTAATTTGTTTCTCAAAATAAAAAACTAAGAAGAAAATGTGGAGTGAATTAGGTTTTAAAATGGGTTTGCACGCTTGGTTAGTGTTTGTCGTGTAACGGAGAGGTGGGCCAAGCCCGTGTTTGGCCCGGAGCGGCCCACGCACGTGTCTGACAGCTCTGCATGCACGCTCATTTATGGACGGCTTCTGTTGGGTACGCGTGTCCTAGTAATCCTCGAATCCCGACAGTTGCTCGCTCCATCTAACCGGGATTTTCATTCGCTGCTTCGCCATCCTTCGTGCTCCCTTATCCAAGTCATCTCATCTACGGTTCACAATTCACTTTCGCTGGACGCGCGATCTACGGCTTGCCACGTGCGGATTCACATGACTTGGTTTTCTGTGGGGTCATGTAACCAATAATCTCATGAGGTGCAAGTGCAACGGGAATTAATGTTTTCCCTTTATCAAATTTCAAATTTAAGACTCCCTCCATTTTAACATAAGTGTGGATTTTACTTTCTAAGTTCATAAAAAAAATGGGTTTAGTTAAGGGCATATTAAAGTTATTAATAAAAAAAATTATTATAAAAATTGTGCAAAGTTTGATTTTTAATATAATTATTGTGCATCTATGAAAATAAAATATTTAAAACCTTTTAAAAATAATAATCTTAACACATATTAGCTAAATCTTTAAAAATTAATGTATCTATATAAGTCTTTTTGTCTAAATACATTAATTTTTTAATGTATTAAAAAAATAAAAACGACTCTTATTAATGAAAGAGTAGTACAAGAATATATTAATACATTTAATTGTATACTTACTGGCTGTGAAATTTTATGTTTATATAATACAAGTAATTCAAATGTATATATATAATTGAATATGATAGCTTTTTTATTTAAAAAATTTATTAATTTCTATTTTGTGTAAAGAGTAGATTATTTATATTTTTTGTGTGTATTTTTAGCCAATTTCACAAGTAGGTCTATTTTGCATGTTGTGTCTTCGAAATAGGCAATAAACAGATTTGTTGTCACTCCCTCTAGAAAATGAACAAATCATCAGCTATATTGCACAGTTTTTAGTTTTTACTCTTCAATTTAACAACTTATTGGCATTTATTATTTTTAAATTTTATTATTCTCCATTAATTATAAAAAATAAATGTCAATAAGAAAATAAACTTTATTTAAATTCAATAAATAAAATATAAACAAAATCAAAACTAATAAGAACCGTCAAATACTTTCCATATGTTGCTTTATATTTTGAAAAATTCAAATTTTAACTTTTATATTAGTCTAGAGGATTATATATTATATTTACTTTTTCAATCTCAAAAATTTTTTATAATGTTTTATAGAGCTAGGACATGGGGGACCAAAAAAAAAGATTAGGGTTTTTGAATCTGTGGATAATTTGATCAAATGTTCAAGCCGTTGTCCACTGCAAGAAGTTGGGAAAGGTTTTGACGAGTTTTGATTACTGGGGATAATTAATTTCCTACGTAATTAGAATTTAGAATAGGTTATCATATCCTAAACGGTTGGCTTCAAATAGTCCATAATGATTAATTAAATTAAATTAAATACCATAATGTGTTGGCTGTCAAAACTTAATTAAATTGTTCTTTTTTTGTTTTTTTTTTTTATGAAAATTAAAGAATTGATAACTAATAGTTATTATTCTTATATATATATATTGTTCGCAATATCCCCCAACCCGACAGGTCAATTACTAATTTGCTAAGGGTCTGTTGCTGGCTAATGGGTTACTGCATGTATAAGGTGAGATTTGAATTCTCGACACTTGTTTAAACGGATAAGTGAGCTGACCATTTGACCAATTCAAGTTGATTATGTCACTTATATATTAAAATAAATAAATTCGCGAGGTTTTTCATTGGGCTTTATGAATTAGTTGTATCATGCATTACACAATTTGTTTTCCTTTTCTCATTTTTGTTTTCCTTTATATATATATATAAGAAATAACTTTGGATATGGTAGAACCTATATTATAATATCACGAAATGGTAGCGGCATAATTTTTGCCAACGAATGCATTGCTTGCTTGTTTACTAGAAAGTTATGCCCAATTGGTATTCTTATTATTTTGCTTTTGTTTTAAGCATATCGATGGAGGATATATTTTATGAATAATATTACATATCTAAATTTTTTTATTAATTAAGTTAGTTTAATATAATAAAAATTAATTATAATTAGTAATATTTTAAATTTTATTAATTAACTTAATTTCAAATTTCATATCTTATTATTATGGTGTCGCAATATTTTTATTTATTCAATCATTTTTTATTTTTTATTTTAATTTTAAAAAGATCGCATTTTGGTTTAGTTGTCTCTACTAATAGAGTTAAATTTTACTTTAGTATTTAAGATTGGCGAGTTGTATCAATTGAAATTTTTGACTTTTTAATTGTTATAATTTAATTTTTCATATTCAAAAAATATACCAATGTAATTTCTCATGTATTTTCTGTCATCAAAATTTAATATTTTTAGTGACATAACTCAAAACTCTTTGTCATTAATCTTTGGAGACAAACACAAAACCATCAAACCCGTTTTTAACCTTTATGGTGTCCATGCACAATTTGTGAAAACTAAAAAGTGGCTACAAACATTTTTTTCTCTAGAAACCATCAATTTTTTTTATTCATGGAAGAGTTAATTTTTTTTGTTTGAAGTTCAATAGAAAAGGAAAAGACAAAGTGATAAAAAAGAAAGGGCGTAACATTTTAGTTTTGTTAAAATTTTCAAACGATGTTTTTAGCGCCAACAAATATACGACGACATTTTAATATGTCCAATGTGGTAAGAATTGAGTCACGTCACTAATAACGTTGAGTTTTAATGACGAAAAATACACGATAAATTATATTTGTGCACTTTTTTAAATTTAAGGGACTAAATTATAGTAAATAAAAAATCAAGAACTAAATATATACAACTCGTGAATTTCAAAAGCCAAAATAAAACTTAACTTAAGAAGTACGTCTCTTTAATTAATTAATTAATGCATGGGACCAAGCTTGACCTGGCTTCATAGTTATGGGTGAGTTTAAGTAGATTATTGTGATAAAACAATTAGTATGATTAATTAGGCCATGAGCTTCCATTTATTATTCGCTTTAAAGTTTTTGATAACCAACAAATTAGGTACCAAAGTCTGTAGTAGAACGTTTACGACTTAGGAATTGTGACTAAATTAAAGGCCAGAAGAAGATATCTCAAGTTAAAATTTCAAACCTTCAATAAATTTAAAGTTTTAAATTCATAGGAGTGACTTGATTATAATTCAAGTTAGTCAACATTTTCGCCAAAATTGGGCGGCGGAAATTTGTTACATGATTTTAAAGAAGCAAATAGTAAAATTTTAAGAATGTATCTATTTTATATTCTAAGAGTATATATTAAAATTATAAATTAAATTTTTTATTAAAAAAATAAAAAATTTAAAATTTTAGTGTATTTATTTTATATTTATTAAATATAAAAATTTAAAATCTTTTACTAATAATAAATTTATCACTTGTGTCTTTAGAGTAATATGTGCCCTTGCGACATATTAGCTAAATCTAAATTTTAAATATTAAAAAGTAAGTTAAAATGAATTCAACCAACTAATTTAAAAATTAGTTAATAATTGAAAAAAAATACATAAATAAACAAACATCTAACACAATAAACAATAAAAATCCAAAACAAAAATAAAAAAACTTGCATTGTTTAAAAATGAAATGAAATAAAACTAATTTATGATATAAAATTTAAAATTTAGTCTTTTTGAATTTAAAACTTAGGATTTAGAATTTAAAATTTAAAATTTAATATTTAAAATTTAGGATTTAGAATTTAAAATTTAAAATTTAGAATTTAAAGTTTAAAGTTTAAAGTAACTGAATATAGTAATTGGGTGACAGTCAGAGTCAGTGGTGAGTAGCTGGTGGTGATGGATAAAATTATGGTGTTAGAAAAAAAAATTGGAGATGATGTGAAAATAAAAACTAAAAAATAATTTAAAAAAATATGACTGAATAAATTTATTTATTTGGTGACTGATTGAACTGATAATTTTTCTTAGTATTGTTGTTTTAATATTTTCCTTAAGTTATTAATAAGTATTTAAAATTACAATGCTTCTATTCTTCTATATACCTATTTTTTAAAAATAGAATTAAGATTTTTTTTTATATTTTGAATACACTTTTAGTGCATTATATACATGAAAATATCAAAATATATAATTACTATTTTTAATATTCTTAACAAATGCTCTAATATTTATATATTTTTTGTTTATTTGTTTTCATGGTGTCTCTCCCTCTTATTCTCCCTTTAATTTTCCTCCCACTTCTATTTTTTCTACCTCCTTCACTCCTTCTTTTCTCCTCAAATCTTTAATTATTTCTTCTAATTGTCTTCTTTCTCTTCCCATTTATGGCCGCCCTCTCTCCACTACTCTTCTCCCCTCCCTTTTATCTCTCTTTTTTCACCGCTTTTATTCCTTTGTTTACTTACTGATCTTGATTTCATTTCTTAAATTTTGTATTTAATAATTCTCTTAGTGTATTTTTTCTCTTTTTGAAATATTTTTGCTTTTTTTTAATGATTTTGGTAGGTGATGTTGATCTCAAATTAAAAAGAGATATAATAAAAAAAAATGGCCATTTAAATATATATTTACAGATGTTAAAAATATTCAATTTATTTAAAAAAGATGAATGAATATCTTTCACTGTTGTATCAGATTAGAATAGATCTAAAAGTAAAAACTTAAGAGATTAATATTTACTTATATTTCTATTTGTTATTAAAATTGTTAGTAATACAAATTTGTACTTATTCTCAGCATATAATTTAACATAAAGAATATTTTTTTAAGAATTAGATCTAATATTTCCATTTCTATATGTAAATCTCCATTGATTTTTTCCCACAAATGAAATTTTCTTCAGTAAAAAAAAGAAGAAGAAGAGAATGCACTTATAGAGTATAAAATTTGATTGATTGATGAACACATATATAGAGCAATCAAATAATAGCAACTATAAAATACACTTTAATTACTATTATAATAGAATTGAATATATATTCTCATGTATCTCTATTGTCAAAAGGATTTTTTTTTTTTTTTGGTTTTGAGACGGAATTTGAAATTCAAGAAAAAGATTGAATAAATTATTTTTAAGCAAAAACCTGAATTTTAGTCTAAAAAGAGAATTTAGGTTTGGGAAAGTATGGGGAGCCAATGGAATATTTGTACAATGTGTACAATGGAAGTTTAGGGAGTATTAGAGATATAACCATTAGTATTATCTTTTTCCATCAGTTGAAGCTTTTGGAATGAGTGGTATTATGACATGGTATTAGAACTCTAGATCCGAAAGGTCAAGAGTTTGATTCTTGGTGAACCCAAGAATCAGTTTAAGCTTTTGGGAAGATGTTTATTATTCCTAGTACTCGGATGATTATTCTAGATAGTATGGGAATGTTCATTTTGTAACTCATATAACTCATTGTACACATTGTACAAATAAGCCATTGTCTCCCTAGCGGGACTCGGTAGATTTTTGTTTTGATCAACTTTTGAACAACATGAACAACCACCAATCAAATAAAAACACATTACACCTCCAAATTACTCACCTAAATTTCAATATTAAAATAACCATTCGTACACCTAGTAAAATAAACATCCAATATATCTATTATTCACATTGTTTAGTATTTTCATTGTCAACATATACCTTTTCTAACGAAAAATTTAGAAAAAAGTTCACATTTAAAGAATGTTGGTATATACGGTCTAACATAATAATTACATCAATCATTATTTTTATAATTTGAAGTATGCCTAATCTTAAGATTATATAGAAATAATTTAACCGTTGTTTTAAAATTCTTCTTCTCTTATCAACTTAAGAATTAAGGAAAATTAAATGGTCTGAACAAATACAAAAAGAACTTAGAATACTTCTTCTGAATAAATAAGAGGAGTAAAAAATCGACACCTACCATATATTTTTTGAAGGATGATTGTAGCATTCGTTTTCCATAAAATAATAATGATTATCTTAATTAATATGTAGTATAAGCCCTAGTAGTGTGGTGGTGCATGTGCATGTGCAAGGTAGGAAGGGCCATGCCCTAGGAAGCTATATATGAAAGTATAAAGCTAGATATAGTGCACATAAATGCCTCAACACGTGTGTACACAATGCAAGCAATTAAGCAATTAATTAAGCAGAGTTCATCCCTTCTCTCTCTCCATGTATATATATGCTCCCCACCGCTATCCATAGCAATAGCATGAACACATGCATTCTACATTAAGCAATAATCCTATATTTCTACATTCGATCAATCCTGTATGTACTAGTACTTCGTAACATTTTTTGCTTCTTTCAGTAATAATAATTATAATGTGTTTTACTCATTCTCTCTTTTAATCATTTTAATAATATTATAAATTATTTAAAGACTACTTCTCTATGTTTTATAGTTTTTTATATTAGTATTTTTATTCATTCGACCAATCAAAAATAACTACTAACATTTGATCAGTAAAAAATTCTAACTAATGTTAAAATATCGAATAAAATATCACTAAGTGAAGCACGAAATAAAACCGTCAAAACGCCAACTCTTAACCGATGATACTATGTTATGAGTCTCGTATATACGAGTAATATATATATAAAAAAAAGTCTCATATCAGAGTCTAATATTAAAAAAAAAATTATAAAATTTTAAACTCTTATCATATGAGACAGCGGCGAAGTTTAACTAGGGCAATGGGGCTATATGGTCCTCCCAAATTTTTTATAAAAAAATTAGTAGTAATTTTTTAAAAAATAAAGAATAGTTCATTTGGTTGAAATGTTTTATTATAATCCAAGGGACTTAGGTTTAATTCTTATCTCATATTTTTTTTTGCTTCTTATTTTAAAATTAGGTATTTTTATTTATTTAATTTAATATTATTTTATATATTACTATTTATTTAATTTAATTTTTTATATGATAAAAAATATTGGAATATTCAATAAGTATTGATATTATTATATTTATATAAATTGATAAAAAAATCAATAAATATTATAAATTTTAATATTTATCTTTTTAATTTTTTTTCACATATTTTACAAAATATATATTCAAATTTTTATATAAAATAATGATAAAAAATTAAAGAATTAATGTATTTTTTAAAATGAAGACTAATGTTCAAGAAGAAGAACATATAACTTCTACAATATCAACACCTATAAATAGTTTTTCTACTTTAATAAATCATGAAAAAAATGAGATATAACCTTAAAAAATTTAAAGAATTGCATCAGATGAGTTTGATATTAAATTTTTATATTAAATTTTTGACCCCCAAAATTTTTATATTAGAGAGATGAAATACTTAAATAGCATTAAAAATTGAAAAAAGAAAAAGAAGAAGTTAGCTTTAGCTTTGTATATAAGTTGGTGAGGCTGGGCTCCTTAGCTAGCTATCAAGCTATATAATAAGCGGTCCCAAGAGATTGAAGGGTGAGAAAGTTCGGATCCAGGGTTCACGAAAGCCATGCCATGTGATGCTTGATTATGACGTTTAATTCTACTGTCGACACATCAACATGTCTATTATATATATATAATTGCTATGATGTTTATATATAATTATTTAATTTATTAATAAAAATTAATATTTAATTTTAAAAATACATAAATAAGTAACTTTTAAATATTTAATATTTATCCTAAAAAATAATCAACTTTGACAAATTCGACACAAATATATATATATATAGCGACAATAAAAGTAACCACCAACATATTTAACGACAATTAAATATTGGTTGTTTTATGCTTTGTTGTTAAAATTTTTTTGGAATAATTATATAAATATCGATAAAAAAAATTTAATGACCGCAAAAGATATATACTAATAATAATAAATATATAATTATCATAAAAATATAAATTAAATAATATATATATATAGTACTAAAAGTTTGGCATTAAAAATGAGTGTTGTTGTTGCAAAGTGCAAAGCCTGGGTGATTTGCTGCGATGTGGTAATTGGCATGGGGTTGAGTAAATGCAAGGTGCAGGTAGCAGAGTGTAGCAACAGAGAGAGGTAAACTATACAGTATATGCTAATGCAATGGAAACTCACGTGCCTTGTTGCAGAGACTTAACTTACCTATATCTATCTCTTCGACACACTCCATGTACTTATTATTGTGCACATTTGCCATTATTACTATTGCATGCATTAATCATTCATGTACGTATCTGTAACATGGCAAATGTTTTTATAACCTATATCTATTGTCTAATGTTGTGTATGTAGTCTATTATAAAGTAATCATTTTTAAAGATATTTTAATATTTAATTTGGATTAATTTTACTCTCAATTTAATGTTTTTTTTTTTTTACCAAAGATAGGAGACTCGAACCCGCAACCTCTTAATTGAGTATGGAGAGACTATGCCATTTGAGCTATTACTCGTTGGCACTCTCAATTTAATGTTTGAAAAAAAATAATTTCAGATCATATTGGCCATATTTTTTTAATATGATTTAAAATTTTCACAAAATTCAAAAACTTGTAACATTTTTTATCCCTAATATTTAGTATATATTTCACAATGATCTATTATTAATAGGCAGCTCCATCGTATAGATATACATGGAATATATTTCAAAAGTCGAGGATAAAATTATTATAAATTTAATATTATAGATATTCTTAAAATTTGTTACGAAAATTATTGACAAAACATATATTTTATCTTTAATTTAACTATGTACTAGAGTTTATATATGTTTGGGAAAAGTGCAAAGAAAAATGAATTTACAAGTTGTTTTTTAAATTCCAGTAATTAATTTAGCTATTCAGTTCAATGTGTGTTATTTTGATGCATCCAATTGTATATATTAGAATTTTCTTTTTTCGCTTTAGAAATGCAAATCAATATTATTACAATTACGAATGAATAATGTTATAATTAAACATTTTTATATGTAGACTAAACCACCAAAAGTAACCATGAAATATTGATTCGCTGACAAAAATAACCATAAAAGATCATAGCACCTCATATGTCCATAATTGATTAGTTTTGTTTGTCAAAAATAGCCAATAGACGATTGCTCCAATAGACCATAGGGAGAGGAATGTTAACATGACCATGAAGGTTGAGAAGAAGATTAAAGGTGAAATCAAAGCTATAAGAGTATGGTTTGTGTATGAAGCTATTTTTGTCAAACAGATCTAATCATTTATAGGCATATGAGGTGTTATGATATTTTATGGTTACTTTTGTCAGCGAATCAATCTTTCATGGTTACTTTTGGTGGTTTAGTCTATATTTTTTTAATATTATATTTTTTTATCAATGTTTGATAAAATATAAAAAATAAAAAATATACTTTTATACTATAAAAAATATATAAAAAGTGAAAATATTATTTTTAAATAACAATAATGGTTTTCATTTTAATATTATTACTAGCTAACTCAAACATATTTGACAGATAATAAAAAAAGTTATTAAAATAATCTAAAATTAATTTATTTTACTTTTTTAATTATTACTAAAATATTTAAATAACATTAAATATAATAAATATACAATTGTAAATGTTAAATTAAATAATATAACTGACTCGAACCCGCAACTTCTTAAATGAGTATGTGGAAATTATGCCATTTGATCTATAACTCATTGGAAACGTCTTCATGAAAAGTTTCGGTGTTGCAACAAGTTCACAACCGGTTCGTATCTACTCCTGCCAGGCCACTTGTCCAAGATGTATGTTGAAGGCTGAATCAATTTCTCATGCTTTATTCCAATGCCCTCTGTCTTCAATAATATGGAGTCTAAGCTTAATAACCCCTGACTTATGGATGAGAGAAGAAGAGACATTTTTCAATTGGTGACAACGAGTCTTATCCTGGTAGCGGCTCAATTGACGGTAGACAAAAGATCCTCCTCATAGCGGCGCTGTGTTGGAGCACTTGGAAAGCGAGGAATCAGTGTGTTTTTTTGAGGAGGTAATAAGCTCGGGCACCAGAGATAGTGAAAGAAGCCAGCAATTTAGTGCGTAAACTCGTGAACCATACCTGATAAATGCTGCTAATTTTCTTTACTCTTACTTTACTCTTCTTTGAGCTCTTAGTCTTTCGGTCACAGTTGATGATAAATGGGAATACTCAATTTTTTCGTACTTCTTTATGAAAACACTTTTATTTTATATTAATAAAATAATATTTATCTTTAAAAAAAATATAACTGATTTTTTAAAATAAAAATATTTGATAATAAAAAAAATTAATCAAAAATAGCCATAACTTATCTTATTTAACATTTATAAATTATTACCACAATTAATAAATACTAAATAAAACAAATTCTAACTGTTTTTGGTCTCTCTAACGTTACACTTTCTAAAATTACTGTACTAGTAGCTAGTATATGGAGTCAATAAAGTAGGAGTTTGCTTTAATTATTAGACTATCACCACATAAATTAGCTGCACCGGCATAAATGGTGCAACTGGAAGCGCGTGACAGCTGCATTCATTATTTTATTATTTTTCATTCAATTACTTATTAATATTTAAAAATATAAAATAAAATATATTATTAAATTAAAAAAATTATATTAAAAAATTTAATTAATAATTAGATAATAAAAAAATTATAATAATTTTCTAATATTTTTTATTTACTTATTTAATGACATCGTATTGCTATGGCATGCATCCATACTTTTCGGTAATTCTAATAAGATAATATCTAAAATTATTTTATATAATATAATATTAATTATATAATATTTATAATTATATATTTGTTATATTTAAAATTATATAATTATTTAATAATAATTAATAAATTTTAAATTATTTAAATAAATTTTTAAGTATTTTTCAAATATTATTGTATATTTTTATATCATAAAACAACAGACATGCCCTTGTTCCATATAAAATTGTTTGGAACTAAGAAGCTAGGATTTTGGCCACACTTCTAGTCTTTATTATATATGTGAGGAATAAGATACGAAGATGTCTGTTGTGATTCCCTTTACCTCCTTTAGGCCAATCGTTTTGGTTTCAAGGATGTATTTGTAAAGATTTAAAAGTTTAAGTGAAAAAAATTGGAAAAAATATATTAGAATTAGAATAATTAATTTTTTAAAATTATATTTATCATTAATACAATGAGAAAATCAGGCCTTAAATACAAAAAGAGGTGGTTACGATATGTAATTATTTTTTAAAAGACAAAAAAAAAAAGATAACAATATTTTATGTCTCTATTCTTATTTTCATAATCAAATCATTTTCTATATTTATATTTTAAATTTTATATCCAAATAATTAATTTGAACTGGTAGATTTGTTAACTTGTGTTAACTTAAATAAATATTGGATTCAAAGCATACGATAACTCATTCGGATTTGAATTGGTTATTGATTGATAAGTAGTCCAAAAAATTTTGTGAAAAAAGAGAAATATAGAAAAATAATGCTTTTTTTTAAATAATGTAAATGTAAATAATAGATTAAAAAAAGGTTAATTTAATTTTAAAAATTAAATTTTAAATTAATTAGATATAATTCTTATTTTAAATAGTTAGTGAAACTGAAATACAATCCGTTGTTCACGTTGTTTACATTTCTTATTATTCACCTAGTGAGATCGTGTAAAAAATTATCAATTATATCTAAATTTAACTACGTGCCGGTCCAAATTATGTAACAAAAATATGGAGCAAGAAATCACTTGATGCCTAGAATTAAACAAAGCTTAATCAAGGTTCGTATGGTGAAATGAATAAATGTCTGAAAACAGTGCATGTATAGACTTTTGTTTTAATTACTAGCAAGCTTGATATAAAAAAGCAATGGGCTAATAGATAAGCGTAATAATAAAAATAAAAAGAAAGGAAGAGGAGTGGGGTGAGTGATGCCATGAAACCGTTTGTATAGGTTTTTATTATTATTATTATTATTATTTATCGTATGTTATTTTTATTTTTATTTTTGAGAGTTTATCGAGAATTGAATTTTTATTTTTGAACATAAAATTCTGATAACATATTATAAAATTATTTATCTTAAAATTATTATAATATTAATGATGATATTTTTGATGAGTAATAATAAAAAGAAAAATAAAAAAGGAAGAATGTTGGAGTGCGTGGATGGATATGGAAGCGTGTTCAACGGAAGGAATATGGCCACTCTCATGCATGGCTGATGGCTCTGTGTGTGGTCCATTTAGACACACAGTAGTACACTACTCATTCACTCACTCACTCTCTCTTTTTTTCTTTCTTTTTTTTTTCTTTTTTTTCTTGGGAGGCTCTTCAAATGTCTTACCGGACTTCTAGGTCTTGTCTCCCGGCGGCCTCTCACATTCTTCCTTAGCTGAAATGCTTTAGGAAACATTTCAAGTACACCAAGAGTACCGTTTGCACCAGTTATTTTAATCGTTGATTTTAATTAATATATATTATATATATTTTTTATAATTCACATCAACAGTTGAAATAACTGGAACACCAATAATACTTTATATTATGCGAAGATGTTGTGGTGTTCCGTCGTACGGAAACAGAACATGATATTCCGTGAGATTTTGGTCGTTCAGATGTCAACAAAAAATATTTGAACGGTAGTATTAGCCATGTCTGCTGCCATGAACAATTATGGTTCAAAGAAATAAGAAAACCATAACAAAATCCATTCATCTCGATCCCCAAAAACAGTTTTCATAATTTTTTATAGAGCAATGATAGGGGCCAGCAACTTTTGTGATTAGTAACCATCAAATAGCCATCAATGATGATCTAATGGTGTGAGATTGATGTGAGTTTTCATCCAATGACTCACCTTTCTCTGCTGGCTACATGCTGGCCAAAATTCAACAAAACTGCTGGCCTCCTAGACTTTTCCTTTTTTATAACTAACACATATTTTTTCACTGTTTTAACGTATACATTTTTTTTCTGTCTTCTTCTGCATCTTTGACCATATAAGTTTTAAGAGTTATACTACGTGTATACCAAAATCAGCCATCAAAATCAGCCACCAGTATAAAATACATGTTAGAATATAAATTTTTTTTTTTTGTCTTTTCTGCATCTTTGACCATATAAGTTTTCATTTGGTTTTAGTAGTATTCATTTTTAAGTATAACCGAAATAAATATAAATTTATTTTTTAAAAAATTAACATTAATTATTAAAATTACGATTTTATAATAGTATTTATTTTTTAGTGTAAAAAAATAAATACAAATTTATTCATTTTTTACAATTTACCTTAATTATTAAAACTACGATGTAATGTATGTACTCGGATAAAAAATGAAATAACTTAATAATTATAAAGTCTAATTTAAACAACTAAACTAAAAATAAGTAAAATAAATAATAAAAATAATTATAAAATTTTACTTTTGTTATGTGACATTGAGAGAATATATAATGTAATAAACCCTAATATTCTTATATATAAGAGCATGATATTCAACATTACTATTCTCTAGAGTCTTTCTATTTTTTTTAGCCTTCATGTTTATCTTTATGTTTTATTTCAATTTTGTTAAACCAAAAAATATTATATTATTTAACTTTAATTTTTAATCTTCATGATATATAAAAATATGTGATTTTTTATATATATTACATAATTTAAAAAATGCTCATTATAAAAGAAATTAAATTTATCCTCTAATTATATTTATAAGAGTATAGATCAGATGATTTACATGTGAGTTAATAAGATATTTTTTAATTTATTTTTAAAATAATATTTACTTTTGAGTGTAACTACAATAAATATGAATTAATTCATTTCTTAATTTGTTTAACTTATTAAAATTATTAAGTATTTGCTATTATTCGTCAATCAAACCATATATCAAGAATAATGAAGAAAATATTTACACATACATTTCGATATTCAAAAACACAAATAAAATAAAAAATTTTTAACAGATCTTTAACAAATCATAATTAAAAGTTAATATAACATATAGTTATGGACAAATGTGATAGATAAGATTAAGAGTTGCAAAAATAATACACAGTGGTAATTAATTATAATAAAAAAAGATAAAATGAAAGAAGAAAAAGAAGAAAAAGAAAAAAGAAAAAGAGAATAAATTAATATAATAGTAGTAGTAAGTCAATGATAGGTATGTATATAAAAAATGATAAAAATAATAAAATAAAAATTAATAATTAAAAAAATAAAATAAAAGATAATTTATGATATTAATACAAAATTAAAAAAAGTTTACCATTCTATTAGAATTATACATAAAAAAAGAATACTTTAAACATAAATTTTTATGTCTAAATCAAATTAAATTAGATTGAGACAATAAATAAATTTACTAATATGTATAAATAACTAATTCATAAATAAGATTATTATGTACATAATAATATAATAATTTTGGCATCATATCTAATTTAATTTAAATTTATTTATTTTATAATTACAAAATTAAATAATTTATGGAAAATTGTTTATATTTATTAGTAATTTATTATTTTTAATTTAATTTTTTTAGGTAAAATTTAATTGAAAAATATAAAAATTAATTTTTTAAAAGTAATAGAAAAACAATATATATATATATATATATATATATATATATATATATATATATAAGAAGTTGGTTGCATCTTTCTTGCAATAGATCTAGATACAGTCCATGTGGCTCCTTAAGCCATTGATCATGACAAGTCATTCGGCTACAAATAATATGTTGATAATATTCCCCACTACTATGAATATGAATTTTGCTGATAAGTCGTAGTACTCACATAGCATAAGAGTTTTGTTATAAGAGAAATTATGAATGGACTCACATTTTCTCTTGTATAGTTCAATTCATTAATAAAGCAAGCTAGCTAATATATAGCTATATCCCTGCTGTGTGTATGTGCAATATAGCTAGGATTGCTTAGCCTATTGAAGAAGTGAATTATATTATTTTTGAGTAGGAATAATTTGTCCCATCTGATATATATGCATATAATAGTAGATACTAATAATAATTTCTGATTTGATTTGTATAATTCATTGATTGAAGTATGAAAATATATTATTTAATTTATCTGATCTGATATATATGCATAATAGATACTAATAATAATTCTTATTTTTCTTTTTTAAATATTGTGCTAGTTTTTCTATCTTATTTGCATTTATGAAGTTGTTATTACTTTTTTTAATTTTTTCTTCAACTTTGATCTATTTTGCATTATTTTTTATTTTTATTAATAAGTGTATTGGTAAATTTTAAGTTTAATTCTTTCAACTTTATTAGTTATCTTTTATCATTATATCACTATTAATTTAGCATTATTACCTCTGCAATTTATTTGTTTGTACTGGTTGATGTATTAACTTTGTGATCTTTAGTTAGTGCTGATCTTAATAAAAGACAAATAATAAGCAAATAAAAGCAAAAGGATGGTAGAAGAAGAAGATGAGGTTGAGAAGCATGATGATATGGATGATGATGATCAGCAGTTAGGTTGTATAGGACCTTGACTCTCGCATGCTACCTTTATATAGGATCTTGACTTTTAGTTGACACATGAATGCAACTTTTAGAGTTTGATCATCACTAATTAATCAACTACTTTGTTGATCTTATATACAAAAAAGCTTGCAAGAGTTTAATCTTTTCTCCTTGGAATTTGAAATAAAAAATCAATGTTATCAAATAGGTAAATAGCTTAGTTGTTCAATTATTTTAGGATTTTAAATCTTCGTTAAATATATTGTGACGATTTAAAACAATCACTAAATATAAAAAAAAGTTTTGTCACACAAATTAGTAATTAGTGACAGTTTTAAACCGTTGCTAAAAATATTCTAATGATGTAAAATAATAATAAAATATAGGAATAAAATTGTCACAAGATTTAATAATGTAATGACGGTTTTAAATTGTTGCGAAATACAATATTAAAAAATATTTTGACAAGTGTTACAAATTAATGACAATTTTATACTTTAAAAATTGTCACAAATAATTCAGCGATGGTTTTTATTAACGATGATCCAAAATCGTTACTATATCACATGGTGGCACTTAAATTTGTGACATTTTTTTAATTGTAGTAAAAAATTTAGTAACAATTAAAACTGTCGTTAAACAGTAAAAGAATTTATCATAAAAATAATATTTTATTATAGTGATAGTTAGGATTGCTTAACTTTTGAAGCAGTGAATTATTTTATTTTTGAGCAGGAATAATTATCTGATCCTGATATATATGCATAATAGATGCTAATAATAATTTCTGATTTGATTTGTATAAGACATTGATTGAAGTATGAACATATATTATTTAATTGTCTATTAATTTAAAATTCTTACAAATATAAATATTAATAATATGAAACGCTTTAATTTTATATAATCAGTATGATGAAGCTAGCAGAATTTTCATGCATTTAATTAATGGCGGATAATATTTATACAGTACAATGACAAACAGAAAAAATCAAATTTTGGATAAATGATTACAAGGATTGTGTCCTTCCTAGTAATTAATTTGGTGCATATAGATAGATATAAATAAAATAAAATGCAATTATTCTTAGCTGGAGGATTGTGGTGGGAACGGAACGCACATGGTTGCACATGGGGTTACGTTGTTGGCAGTTCCTACGTTATTTCAAGTTGTTATTACCATGTTCCGTTCTCCCTATAGCCCTATAGATAGAGAGGTTTCAAATATATATATGTACAACTAAAATTTAATTTGGGCTTTTGTCTCCATGCCACATCTTATAGAAAGAGTTTTAAGTATATCGGAACACCAGTATTTCAGTTATTTTAACCGTTGATATATTAATTAAAATTAACGGTTAAAACAACTAGAACACTGGTATTTTTTAGTACATTTGAAAATTTTCCTATCTCTTATATATATTATCATCCATCTTTTTTGGCTTAGCTTTAATAATTTAATTTGGAGCCATGTTCAATTCCTTTGCTATGTACATTTTAATTTGACCCCTTAATTAAAAGTTGCTAACTAGTGCTTCTTGTGTTTATTTAAACCAGCCTCTTATTATTCCTCTTGCTAAATAAAGCAAGCACAAACAAGACTCATTTGCTTTTTTTTTTTCTGACCTTGATTGGATGGATATTCGTAATTCATTTTAGGCCCAAAGTTTACAAGACAAAAACAATACTATATATTAACGAAAACAGAAAAAAAAAATTCCTTATTTGGCAATTGGCACCGTAATTTATAATCTCTCTCTCTCTCTCTCTCTCTCTCTCTCTCTCTCTCTCTCTCTCTCTCTCTCTCTCTCTCTCTCTCTCTCTCTCTCTCTCTCTCTCTCTCTCTCTCTCTCTAAAAAATTAAAATGAAGTAAAAAATGTTTAATAGTAATGAAGATGATATGTTGACTAAAGAGACATATATATAATTATGAGTATTACTAGATAATTAATTATTTTAAGCTAACATTAGTTACTTTTTTTTAATTATTTTATTTATCTTAAATTTTAGATCTTATATTATAAATTTATTTTAATTTTAAATTATAAATTTAAATACTAAAATTAACTTTTAATGTTTACTACTAAAAGTTATATTCTTTGTTGTCAAGATATATATAATGATTTCAAATAGGTAACATGATTTAATTTATAAAATAGTTAGCTGTTAAATTTGTACACGTACCGGTCCATTATAAACGTATTAAGGGGGACATATATCTCTTACTTATTATTAAATGGTGTATTATTAAAAAACTATTATTCTAATTATTACTAATTTCGGATTCCTCCAAAAATCGGATGTGAATATGGGTTACAAAATTTACATTAGCCTTTTGGTAAAAACCATGAGCGCCGTGGAAACTTTTTTATATTATTCTTTACGGTAACTCATTATATATATTGTTTGTGACCAAATGTTGATAGCAATGGACAAATAAATATAGTAACACTTTACTTTGGTGAACGTACACCACGAGCGACCGTGACAAATATTTGTTTGCAAGCAATTAATCAAATCACCATAAATTTATAATGGAAAATATAGCGAGAATGAATTTTTAAATAGTTAATAATAGCCATTTTTATTGTAAAATTATTTTTATTTTATTTTTACTTTTAGAGAATTTAGGATTAGAATTTAGAATATGAAATTAAACAAAATTAACTTCCTAGTTGAACTCATTTTTTTATTGTATATCAAGTCTAGGATGGATAGAAATGAAGATGTAATAATTGATAAAATGAAAAGGAAGAAAAAGGAGGGAAAAAATGTAAAAATTCAAGTGCAGTTAACTTTACGTAAAGTTGATATATAATTGAAAGTTGTTAGATGAAAATTTAGTTAAAATCAGTCAACTTAATTATTTAACCGCTCTCAACTATCAACTTCACGTGAAGTTGATTGTGCCTGAGTTTTCAACCGGAAAAAAATAGGTGAATGATATTTTTTTTATTTTTTATTTTTTACCAATGATCTGAAAACCGGTCAGTTAAATCGAAAATCGTTGACAAACAAGGTTAGGACAGAAGACCAAAAATCTAAAAACCGGATTTGAACTACCGAACCGACCAAAAAATTGGTCCGTCAAATCGAACCGTGACCCGGCCGATTTTTGAAATTTGGCAAAAACGCTATGTTTTGAATGCTGAAAGGGAAACCCTAATCATCCACTCACCCCTCTCCTCTCGAATCTCCACTCTCACCCCTCTCCTCTTACTGGTGTGGGTTGTTGTGATATTGTAATTGTATTGTATTGTTATTGAATTGCTAGTAATTTTTAGGTATAGATGATAGTATCAACCAAGAACTACCTAAGAATGATAATAGTAAAAATAATTCAGCTTCGAATGAACCTTCTCTTTCTCGTGGATCTAATGATAGTCAATCACAAACTTCTAAAAATGTTTAGGAGAAAATTTTTCTTCTTCCTAATACTTTTAATTTGGATGATATTTTAAAATTTATATTAGACTATAATTACATTTTAATGTATTTATTTATATTTTATTTAATATTTTATTATAAAACAATTTTTGTGATTCAACCACCATCGAACTAGTTAAATCTATAAACCAATAAATCAATAATTAGAATGATTCGATAATCGATTCGATTTTTAGAACATTGATTTTGACATTGTTCCTATATTTAAATTGAAGCGAATAAGAAAAGTTTGCGGTGACTCTTGACATTCTCGAAAACCCTAACCGCCACTTCAAGTGCAGTTAATAATATCCAATTATATTATTAAATTTGTTTGTTTGATAAGATGAAACTATATAAATCCCATGGGTTCTCATACACAATGTCACCACACAAAAATCCTCCTTCTCCTATCATATCATCTGATCAAGCCATGGCGTATGGCAAAGCCTTCCTGATTGTTGTGACAATGCTAAGCTTAATGAGTTTAAGTTTAGAAGGTCGTCGTCTTCTTCATACAACTGAAGAGACGGATCCAAGTATTTATTCATATGAAACACTTGTCGAACCACAATTAAACACGTATTACCCCAACTACTATATTCCAAGCTCTCTGGATTCCACTGCCGAATCTACTGAAATACATAAGGGAAAAGCACACACTCATCCTCATCCTCATCCTCATGATCATCACCACAAACAAAAGCATGGAAGGCCCCATAACCCTGAGGAGAAAGAAAGGAAAGAAATACCCCATGTGTTCCCCTATTTCGTTACTCCATAAACTAATTAAGCTAGAAAGTGAAAACACCTAACAATGTTATGTTGGGTAGTCTAAATTGCATGTTAATATATATAATATATATATGCATGCACTATGTTTCGTAATAAATTATTATGAGTCGTGTGAGGTAGTTATGTGGGTGATTATATATCTATCATTGTATCTTTGTTGTTTCTCAGTGTGTTGCTTTTCTATCGTCATGAATAAAATGCATCCAACAGTTGTTTGTGTGCTTAATAATTCTATCTCTCTCTCAATTATTTATTTTTGTGTGATTTTATTTGTTTAATTTTCTCTGTTAGGTACTAGTGATGAAGGGTTAAGCACAAAGAACTCAAAAAACAGATTAAGAAGCAGAGATGATTCTGCTAGAGTTGACAGAAAATAGAATTTCATATATAGCAATATATCTAACTGAAATTCTAACAGAATGATGATGGTTCTAACACAATTCCTACATACTAATGGTGATTGATTTAATGTGCATAATTGAATTTGTTGTGAGCATAACTGTACTAATTATATTGTCACTGTAAATGACTAGCACTAAAGATTAAAGAACATTAAATGTTGAGCTTAGTGAATAAGTTGAGGATCCATCAAATATCAATTTCTGCAGTTTCAATGCTTCTAAACTTAGTCTCAGCACTAGATTTACAAATTGAGTGTTGTCGACCTTCTATCATCAATGTGCGAATCTCAATCTGAATTTGCAAAGGCCAACAATTTTAGATCAGTACAAGGTTGTGTTAGTGTTGCAAGTGTGAAGAGTGTTGAAGTTAGTCTCACATCAAAGAAAACATGGAAGAGTGAGAAGTTTATAAGATGAGAGACCCATTAACTTAACACCTTAAAGTTTTGAGTTGGATGTGATGTTTTTTCATTTTATGTTCTCTCACTTGATTCCTTTCCGAAGTTTCCAGTGTGACAACAGGGGATTATACATGTATTTTGAGACTTTATTTATAACAATTATTTTATGTGAGGTTATCTTATGTAAATTTTTTTTATTTATTAATTATATTTTGTATAATAATATAAAAAAGTATTTATTAATTATATTTAGTATAATAATATGAAAATATTTATTTATTTATTTATTATGTGAAATTTTTTTTAATAATCTTCCTTCAGTTCTTTTACCCCCTCATATTTTTATTATTAGTTTCTTCGTGACCGAAATCAAAGTTCGCTTTGTTACTCCATGTTGAAACAAATTAGTTCAGCCTACATCAAGATTTCGCTGAAATCTATTATTGCCTATATATTGGGCTATTAGAGAATAAATAAAATCCAGTTATTATGAAAAATATTAGCAAATACCTGACCAGCAGAAGGAATTTAAGAACTCTCAAAAGAAAAAAAAAAGGAACAAAATAATGTGGTTGACCATATATAAGCCAAATAAAGTACTAGGAATGTGGCACTTTTTATATTCAATAGCGATATTTGAATTCATTTTGAATAAAGAAAGTGTGCAAGAAAAAAAATTGAAAAGAAAAACTAAGGAGTCTCTTTTTTTTTTTGTGTGAGTATTAAAAATGGGATGAGATATTATTGTTGACTTGTAAGGATATAGTGATTCATCAGAGACTTGACTATTATAGTATTATTATTCTATTGAACCCAAGTTTTTCTTCCCTTAGGTAGTAGCACTTAATTGAAAATTCCCATGAACAACACAATTGTTATGGTTTCTGTTCAGCAGGAAATTAATAAGGTTAATTATTACTGCAATGGCAGCAACTGAATGGAATTGTATCATATCATTACAAAGAAGCACAGCTTAAATTATATGCGTGCCAAGCAGTTATGACAGTTATAACTACCAACTGTGATAGTTTAAAATTTGTTTACTCTTATCAAACAATCTAATCAGCGGAAATAAACAAGCTAAGGTTTTTTAGTATAAAAATGTTATTCGTATATCAAAATTAGCTATTAAAATCAACCACCAATGTATTTCTATATAAACACATATGTGATTTAATTTATTTTTTATATGTATTTATATTTCAACATGTATTTTATACTGATAGTTGAATTTAATGGCTGATTTTAGTGTATACATAACATACTCCTTTTTAGTAAACATTTTTTTATTAATTAACGCTCTCCCTGCTTGCAGTACAAGTATTTTTTTTTTGGGTGACTAAACAAGGAAAGAAACAAAGCAAAAGCTATTCTAAATCCGAGCGAATGATTCGTTGGAGATCAACACCAGGCTCAGACCAAATAACATGATTAGAGTTACTCTTGGCACCATATTTAGCCATCCAATCCGCAGCTCTATTTGCTTCTCGAGACACCCATTCAACGTGAACAAGCCAAGGACGAGATAAAAGCTCCTGAATCTTGTGAACCAAATCTGTTACTTCAGATGGATACCCACTTGTAAGCTCATGCATGATGGGCAGAATGTCAAGGCAATCTGTTTCACATATAATATCCCTCAAACCGCAATCCCAAGCTAAAACCAGCCCCCTCCAAGCAGCAAATAATTCACATCTAATTATAGACCAAGGGGGAATGCTTCCAGAGCAGCCCGAGATCCAATCTCCCTTAGAATCTCTAATAATACACCCAAATCCCGCTAAATTTGAATCCATATACAAGCTTGCATCACAATTAACTTTAAAACTATTGCCTACCGGTGGTTCCCAACACAGGCAATTTCGGAGAGACCTAAAGGCATTGCTTCGATTCCGGTAAACCTGTAAGTCCTTGGCGGTAATTCTAGCCAAGGCAACAACCTTATGGTCTGTCCAAGGGTTGTCAGTGTTGAAATAAGCATATATGTGGATGAACTTGATTTCTTCATCATTATTAGGTTCTTAAACATGTTTACAAATCAAGTTCATCATGTAGAATAGAATAAGTATATATAATAAGAATATCAATAGCAACATAATTAATTATAATTAATAAGAAAACACAAAGTACAATAGGTTTTTGTCACACCGGGAGAAGGCAAAGATATAATAATAGATAATCACCCATTATTTATAATGAGGACTAGCACGTACACATGACCAAATTATTATTACGTAATATGCATGCAAATATTTATTTAGGGTGAAAACTCAGGTGTAGTCGACTTCACGTGAAGTTGATAGTTGAGAGCCGTTAGATAAAAATTTAGTCAAATTAATTAAATCATTTAACGATTCTCAGTTATCAATTTGAGTTTCCACCTTTATTTAGTGGCCACATGGTGAATACCGTGCCTGCCTTAGGCTTTTCATTTTAGTTTCTTTCAAAATAAAAGCGATGATCAGGTTGTGGTGGTGGCCAACGCCGCCGTGGCCACCCTGGGTGCGGCACACGCCGACGTGGATACGGAAGTGATGGAAGCGGTTCTGGATACGGACGCGGATGCCGCGGTGAGGGAAAAATGAGATGATGGTAGCTTGGGTAAATCATGTGTAGACTTGGAGGAGAGTCACCGGTCGTAGCCGCAAGGTGCGGCGGCTGTTGGTGGTTCAGGTCGTACATATTTGGGAATGGAATGTAGTTCCAGTAATACATATTTAGTAGCTGCGGTTCAGTTGTCTCCGTAAGATCATGACGAGCTTCTAGCTTGAAGCTCATGGTGTTCAACAATGTTACAACAATTAAAAGAGTTGTCACCATGGATTGGCCATAGGCCATGGCTTGATCCGATGATATAATTTCAAGAGTTTTAGTTAATAATGTGCAAATAAAGAAGGAACAATTTTATTTGAGATTGTAAATATGCATGATGAGAAGCCACCAGACATATATATAGTACTATATACAATAAAAATATAATGAGATATTTGATGTCTTTGAAGTGGTATTTATGGTATTGGAGAAGCTGAAGAGTCGTCGCTTTTTTTTTGTTTTAAAGATTCTATATTAGAAAATTAATAAGAGTGCTTTTGAAAACAGTTAATTAAAATGTTGTCTAATTTTTTAAAGGCAATATACACCCTGGCTATGTGGTTAGGGATACATCTTTTAAGAATATTTTTGTTTATTAATCATGAAATTGTGTATTTGACATTATTTTTTTAAAAAAATTAGTTAGACGCTTATTTGGAACTAAATAAAATTTTGAAAAAGATAAAACGACCCAAACTTCTATTCATGTCCACTTCATCCACAAAACCTTCAGAATGTACAATTTTGATCTCCTGAAATGATCAAATAGATAAAATTAAAGAATAAGATGTACTATAGATTATTTAACCCTTTGCGGTTCGGTAACTATATACCATATGAAGAAATAGAAAAATATTAGATATTTGAAAATGGAATAAATATTAAAATATTCTCCCATTAGAATAAATTCTATTTTTAAATTTTAATATTATTTAAAATCTGACTAATGATACATATGCTACATAAATCCAAAATAAAGTATAGGTAGACAATTTTAGGAAGCTTTGTTCAATTCATTGTCCTATATAAAATTGTTACTCATGATTTCTAATTACATCAAGCACCTTCTATATGTTAACGTACTGCATAAAAATATAATAATATTAACATAAATCACAACTAATTAATCTTCCAATATAAAAAAATCAGCCATAGAAATACTACAAGAAACACGTCAAATAGCAACGGTTTTTATAGGGATTTGCAGCAGTTTTTAACTGCCACAAAATAGTATACCAGCGGTTCCAAAAACGTTGCAAGTTAGGAGTGGAGATTTGATTTTGCAGCAGTTCTAAGGAACCGCTGGCACAACCACAGCAAATCAGACAATTGATTTTGCTAAAACCGCCGCTATTTGGTAAGTGGATTTTTAAAAAAAATGCCGTAAATTTATGTGAGGCTTTTTGAAAAAATGCAACGGTTTTGAACTGCCGCAATTTCATACATCAAATTAAAAAAAAAAAAAAGCATACATTTGTTTGGTGTATTTTTCTAGTGTTATCCTTTCTAAGGGTAAATACTGCTCTTAAAGAAAAAATATAATATATAAATCAAATTAAAACTTAACAAGCAATGCATTACTTAAAAAACTAGCAAAACTAACTCCAGTATAAGCCAACTAAGCCAACCATCTTTTGTTTCTCATAAATCCAAAACCTTTGTCACGTTGCACCCTAACATCTTCAATAATTCCAACACTAAGGGCATGAAAATGGTGATGAAGACCAACAGATATAACCTGCAATTTCAATACCTATGAGAACTTCCAATAAGTAATTTTCGATTAAACTTAACTTGCAGGAATCCATCACATTTTATAGCTAGCCGCCTAATAGATCTGTACTGCTAATTCAGACAACTGACTGCCATAGCCCTCCACCTTTCAATATAGCTATAATACTAGGTTATATTAAAATGGCCAAAAAATAAAACCCTTGCCTCTAGAGCGAGATTGCTAATATAAACAGTGGTATATTGAGGATTCTTCTCTGGTGCATCATCACTGGTTACTTGCTGAGCTTCTTCTGCAATTAGAAAACAAGATAATCATGAAATAAAAATCATCCAGCAAGTATAATTCACAATCAGGCTACTACAAACAATAAATGAAAAAGTATCCATACATTAAAAAAATAATTATTTGAAAAATATCAACTATGAAATATATGATACAAATCAGTAGCATGAATACATAATATATTGAAGTGCCACCTTAAACTTATAATAAGAAAAAAAAAATCATGTTGTAGATCTCAAATGAACTTTCAGAAATTAGGCAACAAATTCAATCTCACCTGATATTCCAATAGTTAACTCCACAACACTTTTAGAATCCGAACTCTGCTTTTCATCATTGCTGTTAGACCCTTTAGTGGCCCAGTTATAGTGTCTCTGTCTACTTCTAAGCCACTTACCTAAAGTGTCAGAAAAATATTAACAGTTTCATAAATAATAGAAGGTGCTAATGTGTAAACTACAAACTAAGAATGGGCAAAAAAAAAAAAAAAAAACAGCAGTTCACAAATCCAAACAAAACTATCATTATCAATGATGAGAACCTCATCATCACAAAATATTTTCTCAGCACTGATATAACTGGAAAAAAACGATTATTTGATCCTTTAGCCCAAATATCTGGCCAATTAGGCCCCCATCATCAGCTCCCGCCACCTTCAGGCCTCGGCAGTAATATGGAGCAACATATATTAAATTTCACAAAATAACTACTTAAAGGTAGGAATAAGATTTTCCATTATTAAGCTATCACATGGTTATAGCTTGTAGCGAGATTTGATATCATAAGTTTTTAAAAAAAAATGATGTTCCATTAAGGTATAAAGAAGAAAAATATGTGATGAAGGAGACATAAATTTTCTAAAACAAATATAACATATAATAGACATAAACCATAGACACCATGAAAGAGATAAAAATCTAGCAATTCCAGAACAAAAAACTTACCAGTTAAATCATTATGGCACTTTGGGCATCCTGATAAAGTATATTATAAAATAAAGACACTACATTAGCATGACAAACACACAACATAATCCCAAAGAATATTAAGATAAGAGAAAAATGTAAAAAGATTTCATGCTTGCTGAGTTCAAAAAGAAACAAAGCCAAATCTCCTAGACTGCCCTGTTTTCTGATCCCACATTACCTTCGCATTTTTGAAATTAATTTATCACAAGTTTATTGTTACTATGAATTGAATTCAGGTACACACTCAAGTCAAAGTACTTCTCACGTCATGTTACATGCTACAATAAGCCCAATTAACCTTAATAGGCTGGCCAAAGCTGCTTAGTACATGCAACATATCATAATATGAATTTAGTAGAAGCTGTTCCATAACTCGAACAAAAAATTAAAATCAAACTTACATGTGCTTCCACTGAGAGTTACAGTGGCAAATGTAGCTGCACTGCAATCAAAGTAATCAAGCAACGCCCTTTAAGACTCTTCTCTTTGAGCTCAATCACTCGACTGATGGAGACATACATGATACATCAATATCCAATTCACAAACTCCCCATGGTATTGGTGCTTCATGTTTCTTAAAGATGGACAAAAAGAGGATGCATGTGGTTTTGACTTGTTTTGGACCTCAGGTGAGGTTGTTATTTAATAGCTATTAAACAAGATCCATTTCTACTTTAACTACATGACAGATTTCAGGAATTAATTAAACACATCATGGTCAATAAGATAAAGCTCGTTCTATAGATAATTAGTTATCAAAATCTAACTTGTAAGCTTTCAACCCCAAGCACATCACACACAAAAAATAAGAAGAAATAATTAAAGCATACCAACAAACGCACTCAGAGAATGAAGCAAAGTGGGTTGGTACTTGTCCCTTCAAGATTTAATTCAGCTCCTTTCCTCAGGGAGATAAGGAAAAAGAAACTAATCATCCTTATTAATGTAACCTATGTTGATCTTATTAGACTTCTACTAACCCATGTATATATTGTTATTTGAAATATTAAATCTTAGCAAGACTAATCTGAATACGTCAGACAATCATAACTTGCAATTCAATAAATAAGTGAAAATGATCAACATATGTCAAATAATAAAACACAAGAATCAGTAAGTACACTAGTTTTCTTACCTCCTCCAAAATTCTGGACCACAATGATTTTTTCTTCAAAGAATAAGGACAAACAATAAGTTAACAAAGAACCTTTATAATAGTGTAAAGATGGGCTTTCTTTCTTTTTGTGTTCTTTTTTCTCCTTCTCTTTCTTCAACCTCTCCTGCAAATCATCCATTGTACATGCTCAGTGCAAATTTTTCAAGAATAGAGCAACTAAGATTACAAAATAGAAGCTTAACCAACAGTAACAAACAGAGTTTGAGATCACATTGACTCCAAATACTCGTCATAATGAACTTCCCAAGAGGAAAACAACATTTATCAATTAGAAAGAACGAGACTTGTAAAGAAGGTTCAATTGGGACCATTCACATAAGATGCAAAGGCTAATCATTACTTAATATTCTCATATCCATCATAAAAATAACTAAGTTATCCTAAGGCACATTAATTCTAATTACATGATTGCACTTACTTGACTGTAGTTTGAAATCAAATGATCCTCTTACAAGCACAGTCATGAAAAAATTAATAAAATACCTTAGGCCTCTAGCATACCAATAATGTTCATTACTGTTACAACTTGGAGCTTGGGCAAAATTAAATTTGAAAAGCAAACACGACACACCCCCACATAGGTAAACGCCATCAAATGAGAGGAAGCAAGTAATGAAATCTACCTTTGTTTTAATGAGTATAATATCTCAACACCCTCATGGTGGAGAACAAGTTTATCAAGTGCCAGTACAACATATCCAAGGAAATAATAAATCAATAAAATGTACAATACCCATGTCATTGTCAGTCAGGCAGCAAAATTAAATTTGAAAAGCAAGCAAGACATACCATCGATGAAGCAAAGCAATTACTGGGTACAAAAAAATTAGCAAAACCAATTTCAAAGTGCATAGAAAGAAAGTTAGGAGAATATTGGAACAAAATAGAAGCAGAACATATTCAAGAAAGGAAGAAGCAGAGTTATTGGTGAATCTGTCCTGGTTTCGGCGACGGTTGTAACTGGTGGCGGCGTGTTTGACGGCGACCTCCTCTCCCCTTTCGGCTCCTCCCAGCGGCGGCGCTATCAATGACAACAACAAAAAACCCTAATGGCGACTGGAACAGGGTGCGACGGCGACGGCCTTGACCCCAATCGACGGTAGCCGCGGCGGCATAGCAGGACGGTGCAAGAACGAACCTCCTCCTTCTCCCCTGGGTTCATCATCTTCTGCTTCTCCTTCACTCTTCGTCGTTCTTCTCCTTCGTGAGCGCGCGCTCTCCCTCTCTTCGCGAACACACTCTCTCTCTCTTCGGCTTCAGTGGCGATGACAGCAAGCTTAGTGGTGGCGGCGGTGGCAAGAGGCGACGGTGCAGACCCGCGATGAGGACGACGACGGCGCTGGCTTCGCGGTGAGCTGATGCGGTCTCCCTCTCTCTTCGCAGTTCTTTCTCTTGCGGTTCTGGCTTTCTAACGGCACGGCAACGCGACGGCGGCAGCGAACTCAGCAGCGCCGGCCCAGCTCCTTCCTCCCTTTCCTCTCCTTCTCTGTTTCTCCCTCTCTTCTCTTAACATTGCTTTCTTTCTTTTTTTTTTTATTTGTTGAAGCTGCTGAGTGCTGAGTGTTGTGTTTTTGGGAAATAGGAATTAAAATATCGCCAAAAAAATTTAGATTAGCAGCATTTTTTCAAAAATTTGTGGCAAAATCAAATCAAATAGCTGCTCTTCCTGCGTTCACCACTGAAACTGCTGGAAAATCGTTAGATAGCGACGATTGTCAAAATAGCTGCTAATTGTCTGCTATCTTCCGTTTTTGTGGTAGTGAAAACTCTCCATTATGGTTACATAGTATAGAAAGGGAAAAATACTCCATTATTTAGTAATTGCCTATATAATGGAGGGATAACTACTCACCATCATCGAACAATAACTTGTAATAATATAAAAAAAGACCAAATTATCTACATTCCATTTTTATAAATACATATACATTTCAGGTAAAAGATCATTTATTTTTTTTTTAAATTCTACTAAAACATTTATTAACTTAAGTATCAAAGTCTCTTATAAATATCTTCATTCTTTGTCTAAAGACAAAGAGTGGACAACAAAACCAATATATATGAAATAACAGTAGTTTATTTGTTGCTGTTTCAAAAATCGCTGCCAAATCATAAAAGAACTGTTGCAACCTGTCTTGTATATTGTAGCGGAAAAAAAACATTGGTGATTATAGCTTTTATCCCACTAAAGAATAGATCTTCCAAACTTGATGACACTTGAGCAGCAATAAAGGAACTTACGCAGTTATAAAATTTGTGTGATTTTTTTTTTTTTGGGTTAATTTCCTCATTTTGAAATAATGTATGTGGTTGGAATTTTAGTTTGGTTTAAAAAACATTTTATTCAAAATTTGATCGCTCATTATTACTTATTATTAGTGACAAATGGGAAATTAATAATTGAATTAAGTTATTTTGGATACACTATTGACAATGTAAAGTACAGTGTGACAACTAAACAACCACTACAACAATATAGATTATTTTTTAGGGTTATATGTGTCAAAAAAGAATTAAAAATCATCAAAAAAAATAATTTTTGATACTATTTTAATTATAAAAATATGTTAATAAAAGTTTTGTCAAAAATAGTATTTTTAACATATAAGTAATTGTCAAAAAAGCTTAATCTTATTTTGATAAATATTGGCCGTCAAAAATAATGTTAGAAAAATTTGAGAATATATTTTTTGTGATACTTATTAACCGTAAAAAATACTATTTATTTTGACACTTATTGACCATAAAAAATTCTCAACAACAATTTTTTACAATTATTAACCATGAAATATACTATATCATGAATATTTTTTGACAATTTTTTACCATAAAAAAAACTCAATCATATTTTTTTTACATTCATTATTATAAAAATTAAGGTTTCACCTATTATTTGTTGTTTAAATAAAAATTACTATAACAATAGACAAAATAAAAATTCTACCACTATGACATGAATATGCTTTCACTTTATCATACATAATCATTGTATAAAATCAAACAAGAACTTTGCAATTTTGATCATTGATCATGATTCAAAACTAATACAAATAGCATTCTGATCCTTATTTAGCATTTGACAAGTATATCAACAACAATTAACACCAAGTACCAAAACCAATACTCAATATCATAATATCATATTAATGTTTTTTTGTATAGTGCTATATGAATCACACATAAACTCATCAAAGTCTTGAGCATTAATCAAGTGAAGTAGGATTGTTATCACTTTGAATTATAGGCAACCTTCCATCCAATAGTTGCTCAAGTATTCCTGCCATATGATCTACCTTTCTCTTTAAATCTTCCACCTCTATTTTAGAGTCTTCATATTTTTTTTTCTGCACATTGAAGTTTTGTTTGGAGATTAAAAAATATGAATGATCTAGGACCCCATAACTATGTAGGTGTCACGCCAGCCCCATAACCACGAACTCGTCCATGTCGTTCAAGTCTAAATACTTCTACCATCACCTCATGTTCATTCATCTCTAATGTTCCTTCATTTATTTGAGATGATAATTCCTTAAGTAAATCCTAAAAATGATCAAATCAACCTAATAAAATCAATAAAAATCAACCTAAAAGGATAACTTCAGATAAATCACATATACTTATAGAAAATTCACATTTATTATGCAAATGAAACTCTGCAGGTTGTATTTTGGATATCACTGTCACTCAATTACACCACAGCCCACAAGTTATACATAATCACTTCATAAGCAATGATGATATGAATTGCTTAAGAGCTTTAATAATCAATAACCAGCTTCTGTGGATAGCCAACAATATTACATATATACACAAATGTAATAAGAATTCTTATGCAAAATAAAACTATGGACAATTTCTAATGTCAATCAAGCATCAAAAGATCTGCATGTACATGTTCAGCTGATAGCACTTTAATGATTGAAAATATTGCATCACACTTTACCATCTTACTATAATTACAGACTAACAATGATTTTTTTGTTGGAAGAGTGTTAAAGAATTGAACTATTCACCGCAAAAAAACCAATTAGCAACATTAAATGCCAGGCAGAACAGGCAGAAAATTTAACATACATAAAGTAAGGACAAAATAAACACAATTTTTCAAGACTTTAACAACAAAATCTGAAGCAGAAATAGCTCCTAATATACTAATGCTTTCGACAAAGCACAACTAATTTTTTAATAATTTTATCTTCTGTAGAACTTATTTAAAAAATTACAAAGTTATCAAAAAAGGAAGAAATAATTTTGAGAAGTTATCAAAGTAATAAACAAAACTCATAACATGTGATAACATATCTTACAAGTTTTTCTTGAGTTTCTTCATTGCAAGCTTGTCCATTAGCACGGGTATGTGTAAGCTCCCAAAGACGAAGACGGTCAATTTCTTGTCCTATTTGCTCAAACTGTAGCCACAAATAACATATCTTATAAATATAGCAACTAATATATATCTTCAAATTAAGTCTATAAATTAGTAAAATTTAGATACCGCCTCTTCAGTTCTTTGTTGGGCTCCCTTAGCACCAGTGGTATGGATAATGTTATTTGCAGCTCAACTCATCTTGTTTTGTTGACTTATTTTCTAATAATTAACAAAATATGTCATAACATGTGATAAAAGAGGCTAGTTAAATCTAAGTCAATTAACAATTATTGATTATGTCATGTGAAGTACAAACCTGCCAGCCTTCATCAATCCAAAGATTCACAACGTAATCCCAATCCTCTTTTTCCATTTCCAATGGTATATTGGTTCGAGCAATTTCAGGGTTATCATAAGGTTCAAAATACCTTTTTTTTAGTAGATGTCGATAACTCCGATAAGAAGAATTCATTTGAGCCCATACTATATTGTAAAAGGGCTCTATTCTTAATTTGCATCCAATTCTTGTTCATTGAATATATGACAAGCTTAACATACCTAAAAAAAATATTAAAAATAAGCACTAGAGACCACAAGCCTCAATAGAAAAAAAAAAAGTTAAAACACAAGTGTAGCTATAATAAAATCTAAAGAATGCATGTAACAAGAGTCTATACCAAAAGCTAAAAATAATCAATAGAAATCAGTTAAGAAAAAATCTGAAAGCAAAGTTGTGATCTTGTTGCGACTAAGTTCCAGAAACGCCTAAACCTAAAAGCGGAAACCTCCAAACTCGAACCTATTTGGCTACTATCCCAACACTGCGCTAATATGCATTGGTGCAATGTACTGATGTACCTTAAATTAAAAACTAGAATTTTATATCTATTATTATTATTTATGTATAATTTTTATAATTTTTTTTACATTCTTTTAAAAAATAATTAATATTTATGATAAAAGATAAATTTTTTTATTTATATCATAATAAATGTATAACAAATAATAAAAAATAATGCAAACATCACTTTTTGTATAATGAATAATCCATGCAATCATCTAAATTAAAATCCAAATCTATATGAACCTAGGGAATTTAATTCTATGCATTAGGCATAAATATGTGGTGTCTAGGGATCCTAAAAGTTGAAGCAAAAAGAAATGAACATACATGCACTACTTAATTGACAGATAATTAACAAACGAGCCACGACAAACGAGATTAAAGTGGTAGTACTTATAAAAGCTAGAAATTCTTTCATGCATGCCAAATCTACTTGAAGTAATTAACAGAATATTATAGAAAATGAAATCTCAGTTGACAAAAACTAAGGATAAGTAGTTCAGAGAGTTAAAAAAAAAGCACTCAAACTTTAAAAAGAATAAATAATCTAAGGGTGATTTTTGCTAGAAGAAATGCTGTGGAGTAGCAGAAGAGAATGTGAACAAGTGTTGGCTAGATTTGGAGATCCTAGAATACCAACAAAAAGAAAAAAGGTCATATAAAGAATAAGCTTTTGGTTTTGTTGCTGTGAAGGAGAAGAGAGGTTCCTTGTGGCAGAGTTTATGCCCCATGAAACTCCCTCCAAGCACCTCTTTCACTGTGAGTTCCATTCATTTTTTTTTCTGTTTGGTTTTGTTAATTGTAATCATTTGTAACATATAGAGGGAATGAATGTTTTGAGATATGCCATGTTGTGTCAACAATTGCCATGGACTAGACATTTTGCATGAGAAGCTAAATGTTTTCAGAAATGTTAACTTAATAACCACTGATTTGTGATTGTGATTTGTGCGAAATCTATCTGGCAGGGGAGTCCCAGCCCATGGAATGGGCAATGAGGCTGAGAGTTGCCTTGCATTTGGCACAAGCATTGGAATATTGCAGCAGTCAAGGAAGGGCATTATACCATGATCTTAATGCTTATAGAATTTTGTTCGATTAGGTAGTTAAGCTTCTACGAGTAGGCTTATTCCTTTTCTTAAGTCAGTATGTTTTATCAAGCAATGTTTATGTCTACATGGTATCAATGGTGGACAGGATGGCAACCCTAGACTCTCTTGTTTTGGACTAATGAAAAACAGCAGAGATGGCAAAAGTTATAGTACAAATTTAGCCTTCACCCCTCCAGAATATTTAAGGACAGGTAAGAACCAAATGAAATAAAATAAAATATTGAAGTACATATATATGTTTGGGATGAAGGAATGAAGGGGCTGAAAACCATTAAAAGAGCAGTGAGATTGCAGTACATGAAAAATTAAAATGCCACTAAACACAATTAAAATTCTTTAAGTTTAACTAAGAGTAAGCTTCAATAATAAAGAATATTTGCCTCAACTGGTTGACTTGTGTTTCTTCAACAGCAATTTGGCCATTGATAAAATTGTTTGATAAGAAAAAAAAAATAAAGGATCAGAAGTCAAATTAGATAAAACATAAATTGAATAAAATTCTAAAATAGAACAAACACTAAAATTACATCAACAAGTCACAGTTATCTTTCTCTCACTTTTTTATTATGAATAAAAGAAATAGAAAAATCAAATAGAGTAGAGCAAATTATCGAATATATAGAACAGATTTACACTAATTACCAAATCAGATATGAGGAACAAATTCAAGAGCAATTAGGTATGACGAACAAATAAAAAACTACGAATTATAAAACAGATCAATAAAAAGCCAAATCAGAAAATATAAATTAGAGAATAGATCTAAGAATATGAATACTTACCTTAATACGTAAAATAATAAGAAGCTTGAATATAAAAATTTTGAAATCTGAAGCATGAAAACAAAAATTAAAACAGATTTATGAAAGAATAAAAAAATCTTGAGAGAGGAAAAAAAAATATCTAACAAGACGAAGTTGATTTTGGAACTCAAAAATGAAACGAGATCTTAAGACTGAAGTTATAGTAATTTATGTTAACATGCATAGCTATACTTTTTCATCATCATTATACTGGAGCTGAAGAATGACTGAGAGGAGTGTGATATTTTTGACGGAGCCAAGGGAAAAGAGCAGTATGATGCTTTCTTCTTTCTTAGTGAAATAAATTGGGACCGTCAAAATTGAAGAATAATTTTCGACGGTAAAGTTATTTATAAAAAAAAATAGAAAATTTGACATTTATAATATTTGTTAAAAATATATATTAATTTTTACACTTAGTTATGATCGTTAAAAAAAGTGTTGAAATAGCTTTTTTTTTTGTAGTGTAACATAAAATAATTTGTTGATAATTTAAGTAGTGTTAGTAGAAAAATTAACTATGATACCTATTATTGTTGTAACTTGTAAGGATATAGTGATTCATAAGAGACTTAACTATTATAGTATTATTATTCTATTTTGAACCCAAGCTTTTTCTTCCCTTAGGTAGTAGCACTTAATTGAAAATTCTCATGAACAACACAATTGTTATGGTTTCTGTTCAGCAGGAAATTAATAAGGTTAATTATTACTGCAATGGCAGCAACTGAATGGACGGAATTGTATTAGAGGAGTGTTAGAAGCAGTAAATTTGTGATTTATAGTTATTAATTAGTTATTATTAGTATTTTTAATAGTATGAGATTACATCTAATGGTATATGATTACTCACTTTTCTTTTGTTGATTAAGTATAGTGGCCAAATTTTAATAAAAATGTTGGCTTCCTAAATTTTTTCATTGTATCATATCATTACAAATAAAGAGGCACAGCTTAAATTATATGAGCCAAGCAGTTAAGACAGTTATAACTACCAACTGTCACAGTTTGAAATTTGTTAGCCCTTAATCAAACAATCTAAGCAGAGCAAATAAACGAGGTTTTTTAGTAAACATTTTTATTAATAATTAGCGCTCTCCCTGCGATGCGTGCAATGCAAGTATAAATAAGCACATATGTGGATGAACTTGATTTCTTCATGATTATTAGGTTCTTAAATATGTTTACAAATCAGGTTCATCATGTAGAATAGAATAAGTATATATAATAAGAATATCAATAGCAACATAATTAATTATAATTAATAAGAAAACACAAACTACAATAGGTTTTTATCACACCGGGAGAGAAGGCAAAGATATATATAATGATAAATAATCACCCATTATTTATAATTAGGACTAGCACGTACACATGACCAAACAATTATTACATAATAGTGCATGCATATATTTATTCGTTTAGTGATGAAAACTCAAGTATAGTCAACTTCACATAAAATTGATAACTGAGAGTCATTAATCATTTAACAATTCTCATTTAGAAGTTGCACATGAGTTTTCACCTTATGGCCACATGGTGAACACCTTAGGGTTTTCATTTTAGTTTCTTTCAAAATAAAGGCCATGATGAGGTAGTGGTGGTGGCCAAGTTGACCGTGGCCACCCCGGGTGCGGCACACGCGGACGACGTAGATACGGAAGTGATGGAAGCAGACGTGGTCGCGGCGGTTGGGGAAGAATGGGACGATGACGGCCAGTAATAGGAGGGTCTTTTGGGTAAATCATGTATAGACTTGGAGGAGAGTCACCGGTCGTAGCCGCAAGGCGCGGCGGCTGTTGGTGGTTCAGGTCGTACATATTTGATGCTGTTGGGAATGAAATGTAGTTCCAGTTGTACATATTCAATAGCTGCGGTTCAGTTGTGTCCGTAAGATCATGACGAGCTTCTAGCTTGAAGCTCATGGTGTTCAACAATGTTACAACAATTAAAAGAGTTGTCACCATGGATTGGCCATAGGCCATGGCTTGATCGATGATATAATTTCAAGAGTTTTAGTTAATAATGTGCAAATAAAGAAGGAATAATTTTATTTGAGATTGTACATATGCATGATGAGAAGGCACCAGACATATATATAGTACTATATCCAATAAAAATATAATGAGACATTTGATGTCTTTGAAGTGGTATTTATGGTATTGGAGAAGCTGAAGAGTCGTCGCATTTTTTTGTTTGTTTTGTTTTTAAGATTCTATATTAAAAAATTAATAAGAGTAGTGTTTTTGAAAATAGTTAATTACAATATTAGTTGTCTAATTTTTTTAAAGGCAATATACACCCTGGCTATGTGGTTAGCTAGGGATACATGCATCTTTTAAGAATATTTTAGTTTATTAATCATAAAAATTGTGTATTTAACATTATTTTTTTTAAAAAAAAGTTAGACACTTATTTGGAATTAAATAAAATTTTGACAAAATAGACAATGACTTTTGTGAATAATGTGAACAATAAATTTTATAATTGGCCCAATAAAATAAAACTACACTACATCCCAAATTACCCACCTAAAACTTAATATTAGAATAACCATCTATACATCTAGTAAATTAAACATCTAATATATTTATTATTCACATTATTTAGTATTTTTATTGTCTACCTAAACTTTCCAAATATAAAATTCAAACTTCTATTCATGTCCACTTCATCCACAAACTTTCAGAATGTACAATTTTGATCTCCTGAAATGATCAAATAGGTAAAATTAAAGAATAAGATGTACGTACTACAGATTATTTAACCCTTTGCGGTTGGGTAACTATATACCATATGAAGAAATAGAAAAATATTAGATATTTGAAAATAGAATAAATATTAAAATATTCTCCCATTAGAATAAATTCTATTTTTAAATTTTAATATTATTTAAAAACTGACTAATGATACATATGCTACATAAATCCAAAATAAAGTATAGGTAGACAATTTTAGGAAGCCTTTTTCAATTCATTGTCCTATATAAAATTGTTACTCATGATTTCTAATTACATCAAGTACCTTCTATATGTTAACGTATTGCACAAAAATATAATAATATTAACATAAATCACAACTAATTAATCTTCCAATATAAAAAAATCAGCCATAGGAATAAGTTCCCATTATGGTTACATATATAATATAGAAAGGGGAAAATACTCCATTATTTAGTAATTGCCTATATAATGGAGGGATAACTACTCACCATCATCGAAAAATAACTTCTAATAAAGAAGACAAATAAATGATCATTTGTATCCATAAAAGATGAAAATACTGACATATATATTCACATTAGATCGAAACTAAACTTATACTCACGCAAAATATTTTCTGTGTGACAAAAGTAATCTATGTGGCACTCCAACTCTCCAAAGACAAAATACTTTTGTCACACAAAAAACATCTTACATAGATACAAATTTAATTTTGATTTAGTGTAGATACATATGTCAGTATTTTTATCTTTTATAGATACAAATAGTCATTTATTCTAAAGAAGAATAAGTTGTCTACCTCTATTTTTATAAATACATCTATACTTATTGCCACTACCGCACATTGTAAATAACTGGACCACCAAGGCATCGAATCTCGTCTCATTTCCAATGACTTCTTTTTTATATTAATATTTAAAAAATAAAAATATGTTTTTTTAACATTTTTAATGCACCAAATTATTTTCATCCTAAATAATACAAAAAATTATTTCATATTAAAATAAAAATAATTTTGATTTCATTGCGTTTCAAAACACACCCTTAAATGATTTAATTAAATTGTTCTATTAATTATATGTCACGCACATAAACCTTAAGGCTTTTTTACCTAAATGCGCATCTAAAAAACATTAATTCTCAAAATGCGCATGGCTGAAAATCTTTCTGAAAATACGCATTGTCATTTTTTGGCCTGTGCCCGTGAAATGGATTTGAACTCCATTTCATTCAAGGTGCCCACGAAATGGGCAATTCATGTCAGGGCCAGCTCCCACGAAATGGTTTTTCTATTTCCATAGTGACAGTAGCGAAATGGAAGGAAGAACTCTGGGCAGGCATGCGCGAAATGGGTGTACTGCCGAGTTGAGACACCATGTCTCTTGTACCGCACACGAAATGTGACAAATTTGTGTGTACTGCACACGAATTGGAACAACGGCTAGGCTATAAAAACCCTTCTCCAGCAGAACTAAAGCCACATTTCTAATTCTCACTTCTTCTACCCTTCCTTCTTCTCCGAAAATTCCACTCTCATAGAAGTTGCTTTTACTAATTTTTGGGTGTCATAATGGCATCTGAATATATTTATGTGGTCATATATCCCAACGGAGAAATTTCGTATACAGCTGGAGGAGTGACCTTTATGTGTGACGATCCACTTTGGATAATGATTTTTCCACAATCGTGTCTACAACAACTAAAAAATATGATTCTGATGAACACTGGGCTGATTGGAAAAAAGGAGATCAATACGCTTATTTACAGGATGCCGGTTGCTGTAGCAAGTTCGTTTACATATCAGAAAATGCATATTAAATCTGACCAGCACGTGTCGATGATGTTTTCGTATCATCGTAGCATCGGAAGCATCTATTCGATGGAACTCTGTGTGAAGCTCCATGATGTGGGGGGCAGCTCATCTAGTTCGAATAACGTGGAGGAAATGTGAAATTCTGGTGCTAGTGAAGGCATTCCATTTTTGGAGATAGGTAGGGCTCGCAGTCCGTCCTTTAACGCCTTCGTGGCCCCTGCCCAGAATGTAGAAATTCCTGACCGACGTCCCTTCCCTACTGTCCATGTCGCATATCCGGAAGGAATGGCCGATGGGTTGGCTGACTCCTTTGAGGAAGACAAGATTGAGAATGATAGTGGAGAGGAAGCAGAAGTTGTTCCAGAAATCCAACCGGTTCAAGGCGAAAGGGTCATCCCAACTGGTGTTGAACCGATAAATGTTGCAAGGGTTGGAGGTCTTTCCAGCGGCACCCCCGACCATTACCTGCACCTCAGTCTTGGTCCAATGAACTCAACAAATACAGAGGACATACCCAGTAACTATGGTTTGACCGGTGAAATGGAGCTAGAGGTTGGCTTGAAATTCCTGAGTAAGGATGCAGCAATGCTTGCTATTAAGAACTACAACATCCGTCAAAGTGCAGAATTCAAAGAAGTGGAGTCAGATCATACTAGGTATGTTTGTCAATGAAAACTTTTTGGTGACCAATGTTGCTGGATGATGAGGGTTGCGAAGACGAGGGCGTCCAGATTTTGGGAAGTTTGAAAATACCAAGGGCCTCACAGTTGTTTGACGTCTGCGACTTCGCAAGATCATACTCAACTCGATTCAAATGTCATATGCCAGCACATATTCCCCATGGTTCAAGCAGACGCAACCATTTGCATAAAGGTGTTGCAGGGATCCGTGGAGTCGGCATACGGATACAAGGTGTCTTACAAAAAGGTTTGGCTAGCGAAGCAAAAGGCAATAGCGAGAATATATGGAGACTGGGATGATTCTTATAACCAACTACAGAGATACTTCAATGCGTTGCAAACTTTTGTTCTAGGTAAGCCTTTCTATCGGATTGCATACTTGTTTTGTAATAGTTATCATGTTCTTATGAATTTGCAATTTCGTCATAGGTACAATTGTCGACCTACAAACCCGACCATACTATGTCGGCAACACGCTCGACCGCGAAAGTGTCATGTTTCATCAAGTATTCTGGTCATCCCATCGTGTGTCGAGGCATTCAAGCACTGCAAGCCCCTAGTTTTGGTTGATGGAACACACCTGTATGGTAAGTACACGGGTACCTTGTTGATGGGAATAGCACAGGACGGAAACAACAATATTCTTTCCATAGCTTTCGCGCTAGTGGAACAGGAGAACACAGATGTGTGGTACTTCTTTCTGACCAACTTAAGGAGACATGTGGCTACTCAACCGGAAGTTCTACTGATCTCTGACAGGCATGCGGCTATAAAGGTTGCGCTCGAGCAAGAGGGTTGTGGCTGGGAACACAATGTTTACTGTGTCCGACACATTGCGTCCAACTTCTCAACAAACTTCAAGAGTAAGGAAGCCAAAAGACATCTTGTTAGCGCGGCATACTCGAAGACCCAAGAGCAGGCACAATACTACCTAGAGTTAATAAGTGCGGAGGATCCCGCCACATCTCCTGCAATGATGGCTTGGATAAGAGGGTTAGAGCCACCGAAATGGCTCCAACACCGCGATGAGGGTCGCCAATATGGTCACATGACAATTAATCTTTCTGAGTGCATCAACTCTGTGATGAAGGGAACTCGTAACCTTCCGGTGTGTGCAATTGTGAAGTCCACGTACCACCGTTTAAATGCATTGTTTGTCCAGAAGGGTCAGCAGGCAGAAGCACAGGTTGCATGTGGCCAGATCTTTTCGCATTTCTTGCAAAATGCAATACTTGCCAACAGGGAGGGAATCACGCAAATGCTTGTGATATCACACGACAGGGCGATGGAAGGTGTCTATGTTTAATGGAGGGTTCGGTGGACCTTGTTTGCCGCCGAATTGTCGCATGACTCTATCGATGATAACGATCTCGATCCAGCAGAACTGAATAAGTGGCACGACCGCCGTATAGAAATCCCCATGTGGAGCTCCAAGAAATTCCGCAGGCACCCTCGACAGAATACGTGCATCCCTGTACGGCATCCACAGAAACTACCAAAGCCGAGTGTCATTTACACAGGTAGACGAACTTTCAAGGACAAAACAAATTCATGCTAGAACATACAACAGGAATAGTTACCTCGTCCACCTTCAAATTGTTCAACCTCAGACGGTGCCTTTGTAAGCGTTGCTCGGCATAGTCATTCTTTCCTCTCTTGCCCGCCCACCTACGAAAGAACACCATGATCATAACCACATTTAAATAAAAAGGCAAACGAAATAACAACACAAGTAATAATACGGAAGATATGCAAGAAAATATATTACGTTGTAGCTAACGGAAACGTGTATGGGCTCATCACATCCGGTGCCCAGAAAGGAAGCCTGAAGTATATCCAAGACATCAACAGTGTATGACAGCCAGACATTCCCTCGACGTTATAATCAGTCGGTAGGCACATGCCTCTATACAACCAACAAAGCACGGCACTGCCCCAACTATATGTACTAATGGTATCATAGTTTGCCAAGAGAGGAAGATAACGTACGTGAACCGTGTTGTTCGCTTTGTCAGGAAGTAAAACGCCACCAATAAATACATAATGTAACAACGTGCATACCGTACGAGGGCCTCTTCGGGAGAGTCAAGAGGCATCTGTTGTAGTCTACTCCTGAGCCACTTCAGTTTTATGTTATACTTTGTGATCCCAACATGTCCGTCAGGAACTTCTCCAAGGAGTTTCTCACACCATTGCCAAATATCCCTCTGGTGGAACTTACTCCATGACCTTAGAGTGCCGCTCACCGGCTCACCGTCGATTGGTAACCCCACCTGCATGACAACATCCTCCAAAGTGATAGTACACTCACCCCATGGGAGGTGGAATGTATGGGTCTCAGGACGCCATCTCTCCACAAGAGCGCTAATCATTGGGTTGTCGTACTCAAAACGCTTTATCAGAGATGCATAATAGAAGCCGGCTCTTCTTAGATACGGCTCAAGCATCTGCCTCCTAATCTCCATACTCGGATCTGCTTCGTCTACAGAGAAAATATTGACCAGCGTGCCATGCAGAGTCAACACACGTGCCGGCTGAAATTGAAATAGATCAAAACACAATTATTTAGTTTACAACAATTTTTTTAATCATTAACAAATTTTTATTTATTTATTGAAAAAAACTCACTTTAATATGTAAATGAGCATAAATGTGAAATTCATCCAACCTATTAAAGTTTTCTTCCACATTAATTCCACTTCCACTCATTTTTTTAATAATAAAAATTATTCCTCCAGCACAAAAAAAATTTTTCACCCCACCAACAAATAAAACTTTCTCATGCAACCCATTACTTCTCTTCTCTTTTTTACCTTCGAATTGGTCCCCTCCCCTCCTTTCACCTCCTTTTATATGCTTCACACTCACAAAACAACAATAAATTGCCTCCCAATCACCCAATGCATGCTCGTACGGGAACTGCAACACTGAGACTTGCTGCTTTGACTGGCCCCTCCCCATTTCGTGCCTGCTACACGTGAGGATGGCCATTTCGTGTGTGCCTTCCATGAAGTGCCCAACTCGTGGATGTCATATGTGAGTTGGTGCATTTCATGTGTACCATGAGTGACATGGTGCATTTCGTGTGTGCCATGTGTGAGGTGCTCCATTTCGTTCCTGAAACAAATGAAATGGTTTGTGTCAGTGGCCAGAACCCATTTTGTGGACACCCCTCCTGATATGTATCATATTTCCATTTCGTTTGTGATCCTTACGAGTTGGCAGTGCGCATTTTCAGAAACATTCTCAACCATGCGTATTTTGGGAATTAAAGTTATTTGCATGCGCATTTAGGTAAAAAAGCCCAAACATTAATACCTTATATGGACATTAAGATGGGTTATTATTATTATTATTATCACAAAAACACAAGCAACAAGATAGAAAACAAAATACAAACCACAAAAAAAATTCTCACACTAATATAATATCCCCCACGCCATGGAACTTTCTCACATGGTCACATTTACCCCCATGCACTAGCTAGTGTGCAAGACTAACTAGAGATATAGCAGATGATGCACACCTCAAGGTCTTTTTATTTAGTTTATTTATAAGTTGATATTAATTAAGCGAGGTTGTTTCTGTGTGGAGGATATGTTAATTACTGAACCCTAATTCAGATGAGAAGGGAAGCCCCTTGGAATAGGACCATAGTATTCTTTTGAAATAGTGGGTCCAATTCTTCTTGGGTCTTCAACCAATTCTGAGTCTCCAACTGGAATAACAGGAATGAGTGGGAGTGGAATATGGTTGTGACCATAGTACATGTTGGGTCGGTAATAGTACACATTGTGTCTATGAAGTGCTCCAATTGGGATGGGCTTTTTTGGCCCAAAGTGAGGATGTGCTAGGCTCAAGCTCATGCTTGACAATGTTACGACAATTAAGAAAATTTTGATGAAGGATTGACCATATGCCATGGTTTGATATATAGTGAATAAATATTTATATAATTGTATCCAAGAGTTTTGATTAAGGTGCAAAGGAGGAGTCTATATGTTTTAAGATAAATTCTATGAGAAGTGAAGGGATATATATATGTATATATAGTACTTGATCTTATTTAAAAAAAATGAAAAACTAATACTCCAAATAGATGTTAAACGCATCTGAAGTGCCCATGTGGTTCTGGAGAACTTGAAAAGTCATCACACCCTTTCATCGTTTTGAGATTCTATATATAAAAAAGAAAAAAATTATAGAACTATCAAAATTTATTATTTTTAATTATTAATTAATTATTAATATTTAAAATGATGAGATAAAATATATTATTGAATTATTAGACTAAAATAACTACACTAAAAAAATTAAGTGATAGTTAAGTGATGACAAAAAATAATAAATTCTGATAATTCGATACTTTTTTTTAAAAAAGTATTTCATCCCTTTTAATATTCATCGTTTTTTTTTTTAAATGAAGTTTCGGAATAATTGTTTATTCTTTTTATCTCAAAAGAACATCAGTGAATTTATATAATGACATTCTTAATTTAGTTGTGATAGATAAATAACATATCGTTCTATATATTTTCTTGTTTAATTAAAGGTAATTTCATATATATTATGTATTTTTTTAAAGCATGGTTAAAAGGAGTGTGAGGACTGAGGTTCTCAGGTGTTAGGCTAAAGGAATGAGCTCCCAATAAGTTGAACCTACTTTTTTAAATGAAAACTAATAACTTGATAAAAATTGTAAAACAGTCTTATAGTTGAAATTGAACTAAACTAAGTGACTCTTCTCTTAATTTCTTTGTAAGAACTCCATTAAAAACACTCCTCGCGCTGTTAGAACTGCTAAACAAAATGAGTTTTGTTAAATCCTAAAACAAAATGAGAAGGCGACCAGAGAGTTATACATAGGCCTTTATTATCCATAGTTTCTCTTCTTTATCTTTTTCTTTTCACAGAATTACCCTAAATCTATAAGTAACTTTGTTATTCCATTGGAAATTAATTGCCTAAACTATTTTATTGATATGATAATATATAATTAGTATTTGTCTTTTTGAATAATCTCAGAACATATATATTTTATTTGTGTTTCGTACTTATGTTCATTTAACATTATACAAAATTACACAAAGCTATAAAATTAATGTTATATAAGCAACAAATATTATTACTTTAGATTAGTATTTTATTAGCAATAATTTATACATTATATTTATAAAAATTTCCACACAAAAATATAGAATTTATATTTATATTTATCAAAATTTACATACATAAATTAATACAATTTAAATTTATATTTATTAGAATTTACACATATAAATTAATAAAATTTATTTATTAAAAATAATTTAATATTTATACTAACTAAATATTGTCTAAAATTGCTAAAAATTGGAAGCCACCAAAAATTTCTGCTGTTTATAATTACTTTTACAACACACACATAAAATCTGCTTTAGAAACGTATACCTAACTATTTTTCTATAAGAAAAATCTATAAACCATTCCTTTAAATTATTATATCAAAATAATGCGACAAAACCATAGTTAAATACAAATGACATAGAAGTTTCTAACACTCACCATACTACCAATAATCTTTTATGATTAACACTACATTACTAATAAAATTAATTTTTTTAATAATACTTAATTAAGAGTATATACCATCTTGACTCTTGATTATTTTTTTAAATAGTTACAAAGTCTTTAATAAAAAAATATTTATTTTGATTTTTGATATTTAATTTGTGAAACTGATTAGTTCTTCTATTAATTATTTCTCTTTAAAATATGTTTATATGAAATATTGATTATTAATATATTTTTTATTTAATTTTTATAAGTAAAACTAATTTAAAAATTATTAATATTTTTTAGTTTTACATAATAAATTTAGTCAATATATTTAAAAAAAATATAAAAAATAAAAAATAACTAAACGACCCTTATAATTATCCTTAAAAGACAATGAGATTCCTTACAAAAAAGAATTTGTCAATCCTAATTAACTCTTAATGAATAAATTAATAGTTTAACATGCCATATAAGTTAATTGCATTAATAAAAAAAATATTGATAAAAAAGCTAACAAGTCTCGTAGAAGTAAAGATTAATGATCGAAAATGAAGTTTTTTTTGTTAAAAATTTCGTTGTCTTTCGAAGTAATTATCAAGAATCGTTTAAATTTGTTCATACCCTGACCCAACACTAAGACCCAGGACTAAGTAAAAGGCCCAATCCAAAGGTTGGCCCTCACTCAACACCAACCTTCTCTCAAGAAGTCGGATCCAACTACGACTTGCTCTAAGGAAGTCGGGGGTGAAGATTAGCTGGCAGATAACCCTATTCAAATAAATAACTGTCCCTAAAATCTCTCAACCCACTTCTAGGGGCCATATCTTAACTTCCCTAAGATAAAGGGACTGTTATCCTCCTTAAAAGGTGGAACTACTCCAACAGTGGTTATTGGTTCACCACTATAAATACCCTGACACCCCTCAGGTATCTCTAAGTTCCAATACTATCTAAAACTTGCTTAGACCCTTGCTGACTTAGGCATCAGAGTGTCTTTGCAGATACTACCCCCAGTTACTCATACATACAAGTCGGATGGAAGCTCTCAAACGCTAACCCAGTCGAAGGCTTCCTCCTTCAGACGATTGGGCCAACCCAACGAGTCCAACCCACTATTCTCCGGTTACCCATCGTAACATTGGCACCGTTACTGGGGACCCGAGAGATCAACCAGTAATGGCGGATGACTCACACAAAGATGGCCACATAGCGTCCAATTCCGAGCAGGAAAATCTAGACGTTGGAAACAACAATGACGACATCGACACTCACCAAGGGGTGACCAATCAACACAGAGAAGGCACCTCAAGGTTGAAAAACCCGAAGGCAAACTCCTCTGAAGGGCGCGAATCAGGAAAGGAGGGACAACCCCACGCAGCTGATTTCATGGGATTGTTCCATGGCCATCAAGGGCGCCTGGAACAGTTGGAACAAGAGCTGGAACGACAGCGAGAGGTAGAGAGAAACTTGAGGAAAGAGATTGAGCGACGAAAAGAGCTAGAAGAAAAACTCTTGAAGTTGTAGTCTACTCTTAGAAGTCGAAGCTCCCGCAGCGACCGAGAAGATTCTCCATTGGGAGGAGAAGATCCATTCAGCGAGGACATTATGAAGGCAAAAGTTCCAAGGAATTTTAAAAGCCCTGATATGGACCTCTACGATGGAACCACTGATCCAAAGCATCATTTAAACAATTTTAAAAGTCGGATGTACCTAGCTGACGCTTCTGATGCTACTCGCTGCAAGGCTTTTCCGACAACCTTGACGAAAGCAGCGATGAAGTGGTTCGATAGTCTTCCCCTGAGGTCGGTCACCAGTTTCAATGACCTCTCGTGAAAGTTCCTAATGCGATTCTCCATCCAGAAAGACAAAGTAAAGCACGCACCAAGCCTCCTGGGAGTAAAACAGGAGGTCGGAGAACCTTTGAGGGACTACATGAAGAGGTTCAATAAAGTGTGCTTAGAGATCCAATACCTGCCCACGGAGGCAGTGATTATGGGCCTAGTAAATAGACTTCAAGAAGGTCCCTTCTCCCAGTCCATGTCGAAAAGGCACCCGACCTCCCTAAGTGATGTACAGGAGAGAGCTGAGAAGTACATCAACATGGAGGAAAATGCCAGACTTCGAGAGCTGAGCTGGTGACCTGGGCACTCTCACTCATCAAAAGAGAAGGAAAGAGAACCCAAGAAAAAAGAGGAGGTCGGCCCTGAAAGGCCTAGGAGATATCACTCCTATACTCCTCTACGAGTTTCCCTGGTTGATTTCTACAGGAAAATTTGCCATACTGAAAGGCTACCACCCCTAGGCCCATCAAAAAATAAAGGGGGGGGGGGAGTCGTGGTGACTACTGTGAGTACCATAAGATATATGGTTACTCAATGAATGATTATTACGACCTTAAAAATATGATAGAAAAGTTGGCCAGAGAAGGTTGGCTTGATAGATATCTCATGGAAAGGTCAGACCATCACGGAAAAAGGAAGCGAGACGACGAGGACCGAAGAGATCCACCACCACAAATCTCGGAAAGACATATACACATGATCTTGGGAGGATTTGGTGGAGGTGGCCTCACAAAGTCGTCTCGCAAGAGACACTTGAAGGAAGTCTATCAGGTCGGAGGCGAAGCTTCCAACCTACCAACTATTTCTTTCACCAAAGAAGATGGGCAAGAAATCTTTTCTGGACATGATGATCCAGTTGTGATAACTATGATCCTTGCCAACGCCAGTCTTCACAGAACCCTAGTAGATCAGGGGAGTTCAGCCGACATCCTCTTCAAACCAGCATTTGATAAGCTGGGATTGGATGAAAAGGAATTAAGAGCTTACCCTGACACCATGTATGGGCTGGGGGATACACCAATAAAACCACTAGGATTCATACCCCTTCATACAACTTTTGGAAAAGGGGAAAAATCCAAAACTCTAAGCATCGACTTCATAGTCGTCGATGTGAGGTCAGCCTACAATGCCCTAATCGGCAGAACTACCCTAAATCGGCTCAGAACAGTGGTATCCACTCCCTACCTTTGCATGAAATTCCCAACATCAGAGGGAATAGCAACCATTAGGGGAGACCAGAAGTTGGCAAGGAAATGCTACAATGAAAGCTTGAACCTGAGAGGAAAAGGCAAGGAGGTGCACACAATTGAGCTCGGAGGAGTCAGAGCTAAGGAGGAGCTGCGACCACAACCGGGGGGAAAGATTGAAGAGGTACAGGTCGGAATAAAGGAAGGAAAAAATACCAACATAGGAGCCAACCTGAAAGCAGATTTGAAGAAGAAGCTTATAAGGCTCCTACAAGAGAATTCTGACCTCTTCGCCTGGAAAGCCTCCGACATGCCAGGGATAGATCCCGAACTCGTGTCACACAAACTATTAGTATACCCCGGTTCGCGACCTGTTCAGCAAAGAAGACGGAAGCTCGGACCAGAGCGAGCTCAAGTTGTAGAAGAATAAGTACAAGCGCTCCTAGAAGCCGGCTTCATCAAAGAGGTCAAATATCCGGTGTGGATGGCAAATGTGGTGCTAGTAAAAAAACAAAACGGCAAGTGGAGGATGTGCGTCGATTACACCGACCTAAACAAGGCATGTCCCAAAGACCCATATCCACTTCTAAGCATTGATATCCTAGTAGACTCTAGCTCAGGGTATCAGTACTTGTCATTCATGGATGATACTCGGGGTACAATCAAATCCCGATGTACAAGCCGGATCAAGAAAAAACATCATTCATCACGCCTAGGGCAAACTATTGCTATGTGGTCATGTCCTTTGGACTGAAAAATGCTGGAGCCACATATCAAAGGCTGATGAACAAGGTGTTCGCACCTCACCTTGGGGGATTGATGGAAGTCTATGTAGACGACATGCTAGTAAAAACCAAGGATGAGGCCGACCTTTTGGCTGACCTTTCACAAGTTTTCAGCACCATAAAGATGCATGGGATGAAATTAAATCCTGCAAAATGCACCTTCGCGGTAGAGGCAGGAAAATTTCTAGGATTCGTGCTTACACAAAGGGAAATCGAAACCAATCCTGACAAGTGTAAAACAGTCCTAGAAATGAAAAGCCCGATTTGCTTAAAGGAGGTCCAGCAGCTGAACGACTGACTTGCCGCACTCTCTAGGATCTTGGCAGGATCAGCATTAAGATCCCTACCACTCTTCTCTCTACTAAGAAAAGGATTCCAGTTCGAATGGACTCCTGAGTGCGAAGAGGCATTTCAGGAATTCAAAAGATTTTTAAGCCAACCTCCCATTCTGACCCGACCTAAATTTGGGGAAGAACTCGCCCTGTATTTATCCGTAGCAGACAAAGCTGTAGCATCAGCTCTAATACGGAAAGACAAGGTCGGGCAGCATCCTATATACTTCACCAGCAAAGTCCTACAAGGCCTGATGTGTGGAAAATGGATTCCAACACCTAAACTCACCGGCAAGTGTACCGGGTCGCATCAAGTAGTAATTACTCACAAGAGTGAGGTCGATCCCACAGGGATTGATGGATTGAGCAATTTTAGTTAGGTGGTTAGTTTAGTCAAGCAAACAATTGATGATTTGAGTGGATTGTGATAAACAGAAGCTAAATTGCATGAAACTAAAAGGGAGAGGGGAATTTGATAGAAACTTAAAGTGCAGACGAGTAAATTGCTTGAAACTTAAAGTGCAAGAAAGTAAAAGAGATGAATCTTAAAGAGCAAGTAATGTAAATGACTGAAGCTTAGATTGCAAGAAATGTAAATAGCTGAAGCTTAGAGTGCAAGAAATGTAAATTGCTTAAATAATAAAGGGATGTGGGAGCTGGAATTCAGAATTTAACAAAAGATTGTAAAGAGAGATTAAGCAGAGAAGTAGAAGATGAACTAAGTTGCTGAAGATCTAAACAGAAAAGTAAAATTGCTTGAAGAACAAAACAGAAAGTAAACTCAACTCAATTGTAGAATCTAGGAAAGAAATTCAAGATCTCAGGGGATCAATGAGACTAGAAAGTAGATCTAGATCTCAATTCCTTCCTTGATCAATCAGAAAATAATTTGCAGAAGAAATGTAAATGGAACAGCAAATAAAACTCAGATCCAATTCTTAGAACAATTGAGAAGAAAGGTAAAAGATGATTCTCAAACTTAGAATCAATGAAGCTCTTCAATCTCAATTCAAATTCCAAGAACAGAAAGCAGGAGTTGCAAAAGAAATGAAAATGAAGGCAGAAAGCTAAATCCAATTCCCAGTCCTTAGAATTATGCAGAAGAAAACAAAGATAAATTGCAGATCAAGAATTGAAACAGAATTCCTTCAATCTCAATCCAAAATTCAAAGACAGAAAATAGAAATTGCCAAAGTAAGAACAAGGAGGAAGAGAACTCCGCTTTCAATCCCAATTCCCAAATTCAAAATCAAAGCTAAAGTGAAAACTAAAATTTAGCTAAAAAGTAAAACAAAAAATAAAAGAAGGTCCTCTCTAAATCAAACTAACTCCTATTTATACACTTTCTAATTTTTTACTTTCAGACTGTGGAGTGGGCTTTTCAAATTGGTGAAGGATTGGATCCAAAATGGTAATTGAAGTTGGAAATGGACCAAGGCACCTCCAGGGAGTGTTCAGTGATATAACTTAACGTAGCGCTCCCTTTGCTTTGTGTTTGGGCTTGTTTTGTTGCGTCCAAGCCTTGCTCATAGTGCTTAGTGAACTAATTTCATGCAGCGCTTACATGCTTGAGTGGGAGGTTCCCAATTCGAACCATAGTAAATGCATTATGTCTATTTCTTGTGCAAGGTAGCGCTCAGTGAAGGGAATTAACGCAGCGCACTTGCCTTCCTTATGTAGCTGGGTTTGAGCCTTAGTGAGTTCACTTTGGTGCATATTTCTCATGAAGAGTAGCGCTTAGTTAAGTAAGAGAACGGAGCGCCCCTCTCTTTGCTTCCTTGTAGCACTCCTTCCTTGCTAGCATGTGCCTGGTTCGAACCTTGCTAGCTTCATTTTGGACACTTTTCTTGCATACTAGCGCTCCTTCCCTCTCTTGGTTCATGGGTTCGAATCCTGGCTCTTTCACTAGCAATTGTCGCATCATAATTTTCTTTGGAATGGAGCCCGATAAAGTTAACTAAGTTAACTGAGCGCTATGCCTTTGCCTTGTTCCCTTGGGCACTCAGTTACTTGTTTCAACGCAGCATCCTTGCCTTTGTGCACTTGGCTTTGGTTGCTTGGTCTCTAGCGCTCAAATAGAAAGCGCTACGCTCAATTAGTGAGCGCTATGCCTTGGCCTCTTGATGCCCCTTTGGTGAGCGCCACACTTTTGTGTCTTGGGTCACGCTTTTCAAAGCGTGGCCTAAAGTCCAAAGCGTGCTCTAACTTCAAAAGTGTGCCAAAATCCCTTTTGTCACTCTTTCTTCACCTACAAATAATCAAAACAACCAATCAAAGCATCTCCAATTTCACAAGATTTCTAAATTATTCAAAAACCAACTAATTCTAGCTTAAACCTTATGATTTTGTGTCAAGTAATTGTTGGTTGATTGATTTAACATAACCATGCAAATCTACTCCAAATCACTTACTTATAATGCAAGAAGGTGCATAAAACCTAATGAAACAAGTGAAAAATGCTTGAAAAGCTAGCATAAGATGACTTGTCATCAAGGCCCTGAAAAGGTATCAAAAACTTGAGAAGTTCACATATGCCTTAATAGTAGCCTCTCGGAGACTACAGCCTTATTTTCAAGCTCATACAATAAGAGTTCGAACGAACCAGCCCATGAAGCAAATCCTTCAGAAAACGGATATTGCGGGAAGAATGGTTCAATGGGCTATAGAGCTATCCGAGTTCGACCTCAAGTACAAAACTCGGATGGCAATAGAATCCCAATGCCTCTCCGACTTCGTGGCAGAATATGCAGGAGACCAAGAAGAAGCCTCCACGACATGGGAGCTATACGTGGATGGATCCTCCAATAAAGTTGGAAGTGGTGCAGGCATAATCTTAGTTAACCAGGAGGGAACTCAAGTGGAAGTCTCCCTCAAATTTGAATTTCCAGCTTCTAACAATCAGGCAGAGTATGAAGCCTTGATTGCAGGGTTAAAACTGGCAGAAGAAGTCAGTGCAACAAAGGTAGTTGTGTTCAGCGACTCCCAGGTGGTGACCTCTCAAATAAATGGAGATTATCAGGCTAAAGACCCCAATATAAAAAGGTACTTGGACAAAACCTTGGAGCACCTTGGATGATTTGCTGAGACCGAGGTCAAACACATAACTTGGGATCTCAACAGCAGAGCAGACACCCTTTTCAAGCTAGCAAGTACCAAGCCAGGGGGAATAATAGAAGCCTGATCCAGGAAACTCTCCAAGAACCCTCGGTCTCAAAGGCAGAAGTCAAACAATATGTCCTTAAAGTATCCAGATTGGACCTCGGATGGATGAACCCATTAGTCGAATATCTGAAATTCGGCAGCCTACCAAAAGGGGAAAAAGAGGCCAAGAAAATTCGGAGGGATGCACAAAATTACGCCTTGGTAAAAAATATCCTCTATAAAAGGGGGATATCAAGACCATTATTAAAGTGCGTCCCAACCTCAAGGAAAACAGAAGTCTTAGAAGAAGTCCACAATGGTATCTGCAAAAATCATCTCGGAGCGAGGTCCCTGGCTAGGAAAGTCATTCGAGCCGGGTTCTACTGGCTGACTTTGCAGAAAGATGCCACCGAGTTTGTAAAGAAGTGTCAGCCATGCCAAATGCATGCAAACTCCCACGTCGCTCCCCCTGAGGAGCTCATAAGTATAACTTCTCCATGGCCTTTTGCGAAATGGGGATTGGACCTATTAGGACCCTTCCCCCAAGCACCTGGACAAGTAAAATACTTAATAATGGGAGTAGACTACTTCATAAAATAGATCGAAGCAGAACCATTGGCCACCATCTCTGCCCAGAGAAGTTAGAAATTCCTCTACAAGAACATTATCACAAGGTATGGGGTACCTTACTCCATCACCACTGATAATGGCACCCAGTTCACCGACTCTACCTTCAGAAACCTAGTAGCCAGTATGAAGATCAAGCATCAGTTCACCTCGGTAGAGCACCCACAAGAAAATGGGCAAGGCGAGGCAGCCAACAAAGTTATACTGGCAGGGTTGAATAAAAGGTTGCAAGAAGCAAATGGAGCATGGGTTGAGGAGTTCCCTCAAGTACTATGGGCTTATCGGACTACACCTCAGTTTGTCACAGGGGAAACACCCTTCCGACTTGCTTATGGCATAGAAGCCATGATACTAGTTGAAATCAACGAGCAAAGTCCAAGGGTAAGCTTCTACGACGAGGTTGGAAACATACAGGGGCACAAAGAAGAACTCGAGCTACTCCCTGAAGTCCGAGAATAAGCCCAGATAAGAGAAGCAGTACTAAAGCAAAGGATGACAAATAGATACAACAAAAAAGTCATTCGAAGAAGCTTCGCCCCGAATGACTTGATCTTGATCAGAAACGACATAGGAGTTAACAAATCTGGGTATGGAAAGCTTACTGCCAACTGGAAAAGGGCCATACAAAATTAAAGAGGTCCTAGGAAAAGACTACTACAAGGTGACCGACTTGAACGACACCGAATTACCTAGGTCGTGGCATGTTTGTAACATGAAAAGGTACTATAGTTAGAAGCGAACTCCATTCCCTGATGTACTCTTTTTTCCGACTTCATGGTTTTTTCCCAAAAATAAAAAAGGATTTTCCTGAAGGGGGTTTTAACGAGGCATCAAAATGAGGGCTAAGGGGCGACAATTTTCCAAACCTCTTAGTAGCAAAAAGTACCTTTGTGAATAAATAAAGATCTTTTTTCCCATATATCTTTATAAATTCCTTTTACCTTATTATCACTCTTTTCTACGAAACGCACCGACTTAAACTCGACAAAACGTGAAAATCCCATGAACCGACCTAGAAGGTCGTCAGGATAAAACGACGAGGTACAAGTCGGTGTAAAGAGGTTATAACCAAGGTTCTAAAAACCGAACCGGTCATCGAACCGTTCTAGTTACTAGTTCACTGGTTTATAGGTTTAACCGGTTCAACTGTAGTTGAACCGAAAAAATGTTTTGTAAAAAAATAATAAATAAAATATAAATAAACACACAAAAATATAATTATAGACTAATATAATCTTTTAAATATTATCCAAATTAAAAGTATTACATCAACCACTATTATAATCTTATCCAAATACAAACACAAAAGTCAAATAACAAAAAAAATAAATAATCAATCACAAACCAATCAATTATTCGCCATCTTTATATTACATGCCAAATTGCTCATCTTCCATTCAATTCTCAATCTCAGGTATTGCATTAGAAACCCAAAAAAACATTTAATGAAGTAACAAAGGAGCTCTGTCCAGTGAGTGTCCTCTTTTTAATTTATAGCTACCTGTAAATTGATATACCTCAATTCCATTCTCTTTCTAATAACAAGAAGTCAAGAACAATTAATTAAGCTCAACATCATGAACAATTTAGCAAATTAAGATCAACAACATGAATAATTTATCAAATCAACATTAATAACATGAACAATTTATCAAATTAAGAACAGCAAACCATAACAAGAACAATTTATAAAATTAACAAATTATCAAAAGGTCAAGAACAACATAACAACTTAACAATCTAAAATTTAAAAGTTAAGAATAGCATTAAAACATTAATTTATCAAATTAACAAGTTAATAAGATCAATTAGAACTGAAAATCAAAATAACAAGAACAACTAAAGCTTTAAAATATAGCAAACCAACAAGAAAACAAGAACTGGAACAATATACTAATCATTAAAAACAAAGCTGGAGCGCGGGGGAACAGAGCTTCTCGTTATGGGTTTTCTTAACATTCCACAAACTCATCTAAGAAAAACATAACATCTAAGGAAGCATATCTAAGACAGCTTCTCGTTCCTTCCTTGTGGACACCTGCATCAAGCTTAGAACTAAGGAATTGATGTGAAGAATATTGAATTACCTTTGTTCGTATTACTAATAGTGTTCAGTATTACATTGAATAACCTTTTGTCTAGTTCCTTCCCTGTGCACCTATATCAAAATAAAAAATAACAAACCACAAATACAATTTATCAAATTAATAAGTTATTAAAATGTCAAAACCAGCACAATCTAACAATTATAGTTTACAAAATCAAGAACAGTCCCTAGAACAACAATTTATCAAAGTAACAAATTAGAAAGATCAAGAGCATAACAAAATAAGTTAATATAGCAATCCAACAACCAAATAAGAACTAAAACTACAACCTACTAATTAAAAGAACCACTAACTAAAACATGATCTGCAACGTTCATCCAGTAATTGTTCTGCACAATTATCTCCAATTTAACCAAATGCCCAACTAAGTGATTAAGCATAAAAAAAAACTAAGCAAGATCTTGAATGAATAAACTAAATCATACTAATCTTACAAAGCAAAGGAGGAAAGGGACATCTCTGAATCTGAACAACAAATGAACAAAAAAGGCAAGAAACTAACCATTACTTTTGGTATGAGACTCTGAGAAGTGAGCAATGAGCAGAGTATGAAGGAGAAAGAGCAAGAACGCCGGTGATGAGAAGGTGAGGGTGACGGTCGACTAGGCAATGAGCACAACGACCCACGACGTGTGACGGACAACGGGCTACCAGGAGAATATACAGGCGGAGGCACCGATTGTTTAGCGCTGAGTCGAGCCTTGCAACGGTGGGGGAGACTGTAACCTAGGGTTGAGAGTTGAGAGAGGAAGGACTGAGGATTGGGGGAATGGCTTGGAGGAGAGTGGCTGGAGATGACAGTTGCGACGGTGGGTTGGCACGGCAGTGGCTGGACGGAGCAAGTGACAAAGTGATGAGGAGCTCGAAGGCTAAATGTTGCTGCGGGTAGTGTGTGTGTGTGAGTGAAGTGAGTGCTCAAGGACGGGAGAAGAGGATTAGGTTTTGGTGGAAAATCTGAAAACCGGCCGGGTCCTGGTTCGGTTCGACTGGCCAGTTCCTGGCCGGTTCGGCGGTTTGATAACGGTTTTGAAAAAGGACGGTTATGATTTCTATCTGAACCGAAAACCTCACCGGTTCACGATTCGAACCGGTTTTCAGAACCTTGGTTATAACAGTAGATCATGATAAACTCAGAAATTTGTCGATTTACAAGTCGACAAAATCGAGAAGAATGGAAATGCATCGCGAAAATAACCTAAGTTACAGAAGCTCAATAAAACAAAAATTGAGTAGAAGGAATACAAAAAGATATAAGAAAATCCATCAAAAATCAAAGGCAGATGCTGTCCCAAGTCTTTGAAAAATTCAAAATAACTTAGACAAAAGACAGCCAGCCAAGATAAAAGATTTTAAAGCAAAAAGATCAAAAGGCTTTTTTTTTTAACCTAAAGCATGCACACACCAAAGATATCCTAAACCCTTATCCAAAAAAGGGTATTTTTAAGCAAAATTTTGTTTACGGCCACAAAGGGCCAAGAAATGTCAGGAGCAAACCGCCATAACAAACAAACAGAATATTAAATTATTTAAAAAATAAGGGGCCCACAGGCCGGGCCCCAATGGCCAAAGCTCAAATAGAAGGAAGATCAACACCACCAGAAGAAAGATCAGCAGGGAGAGAAGTCGGAGCAGCAGTAGAGGAGGACGGAGCAGTTTTTTCAGGAGCTTGAGCAGGAACTTCTGAAGAACTCGGCAGGTATCCATCTTGACGCTCCTCACGAGGAGGAGATTCTATTATCTTCTGCCCGCGAGTCTTCAAGTCGGAGTCAGTCTCAGGTCGGGGAGGGTAGACAATGGCCCCATCAACTACAATCTTGTCGGGGTCAAGAGGAGAAAGATCCAGGTCAAGGGCAATAACCCCGAATTGCTCCTTAAAGACCCTCTAGGCCTCCTCTGCACCCTCAACCACCGAATCTTCCAGGTCTTGGAAAGCCTCCCGACATTCGGACAGCCCCTTCTTCAAATCAAGATTCTTCCCATAAACCCTAATATAATTCTTCTCTGCCTTCTTCTTAAGGCCCTCCGCCATGGCACACTGGCCCATCAACCTCTTGTCCCTCTCCTAAAGACGATCCTTTTCCTCCTTCAGCTCGGCGACCTCCTCCTTAAGCTCTTCCTTTTGATAAAGGAAGATCCTTCCCTCTAGCTCCTCAACCTTTTGGGTGGAACCCAAAGAACTAAGGGGAGTCTTCTCCAAAATATCAAGAAGTTTGGTACATACTCCATCCGCACGGACACTCCCCTGGACCAGAATATTGAGATGGTTTCGAATGGAAACATCATCCATATTTATTCGAGTATGAGGATAAATGTGATTCTGAACGAATTGGGGGGTATTAAACTTAGCCTCCTCATCAAGAGAAGAGCCAGACTCTGAAGTCTTATGCTTCTTCTTTTCTGGTTCAGAAAAAGATCGGGGCAGAGGAAAAGGAAGAGAAGAAGCAGAAGAAGAGGATATCATAATAGGATGAGAAGAGGTCCCCAAGTTGCGAGGAGGAGGGGGAAAAGGAAGAGGAAGAGTGCCAGCAGCCCTAGCAGCGTCAACTCGGTCCCGAGACCTCTTCTTGGCATTTTGGACCTTCTGGTAGGAAGAACTAGAATTCTTCTTCACCATATCTATAAAAAGGAAAAAAAATAAAAGAATCAGTCTGCAAATCAAAAACAAAGATCTCAAAGTCGGAAGCAAAAAAAAACAAGTCGGGAATTATTGAAAATCAACAACGAATCTACCAATTTGGGTCCGAACGAAGCTCGGAGACCCTTGAAGGAACTTCTTTGTGTCCAGATAAGGGGCTCTTCCCCAAACCTCTCGGAAGAACCCCACAACAGCCGCCTCAGCCTCATCCAGGTCATCCAGGCCATACTTCTCCACAGGAGAGGCCTCTAACCAATAAAGGGGAAACCAAGGAGAAGAATTTTGGTCCAGAAAAAAGGGGTGGTGACCTTCTACGCCTTGAACTTTAAAGAAGAAGTTTTTAAAGTCATGAAAAGATTCATCAAAAAGGTTGAAAATTCTCCGACCTTGAATGGCCCGGAAAGATACCCACTGTTGTTTATTATTTTGCCCACTAAAGGGCTTGGTCATATGAAAAAGAAAGAAGAAAATCTTCAAAGAAGTCAGAAAATCTAATTCTTGACTAACAAGTTGATAAATTTTCATGAAACCCCAAAAATTGGGGTGAAGCTAGGTGGGAGCAACACGACAATGAGACAACACAGCTATTTCAAAGTCATAAAATGGCAGAAGAACCCCCAAACGGGTAAACAAACAATTGTACATAAAAAAGAAAGGAGGGTCAGCGTCAGTAGCTTTCCCAAAGCAAACCCGGTCTTCACGACCCGGGGCAATCAACTCATACTTAGGCTCATCATCATCAGAGCCACAGATTCTATGGTGGGTGCGGAGGTCAGTAATATAATCTATGTCTACTAGAGGTTCCTCCCCAAGAACAGTAACATCAACCCACTAAAAAACGGGAGAAGTCATCTTTTCCGAGTAAAAAGAAATAGGAGAAAGGGCAACGAGACCTACAAAAGAAAATGGAAAAAGATAAAAAATAGGGTCTCTAAAAGTCCCAAAGCAGAGTCAGTAGACCTATCAACAGACTCACTACAGATGCGCAAAAAACTCCTCTAAATATGCAAGATAAAGCATTTAAATAAAAAGGAGAGAGAAAAGGCTAACCTTTGTTAATAAGCGCGGAAGGAAGCAGAAACAGCGACACCAATGCACTCTAAGAAGGAAGAAGCTTTCTTTCAGAACAGAGTGTGTAGGCGAAAAGTTTTTCAGAAAGAAAATAAAGAAAGAGAGGAAAAAGCATTTATAAACACGTTAGGGGCATAATGGTAAATCGACGCGATCATTAAAGAAACGCACCGTTACCAATGTAACTGCTACCCCACGTGTAGATGCGAAAAGCCCTAACAGGCGCGACGTTTGATTAGACGCGACTGTTGGAAATATTTTGAATCACGTCGGTTAAAAAGCCACGTTGGTTCCCATTTCACGTCGGCTACAAGCCCGAGTTAAAATACTTGAATCCAACTCTTAAGGAAAAGAGATTGTACTCGAGTAGGGACACTGTTCATACCCTGGCCCAACACTAAGGTCCAGGACTAAGTAAAAGGCCCAATCCAAAGGTTGGTCCTCACTCAACACCAACCTTCTCTCAAGAAGTCGGATCCAACTACGACTTGCTTTAAGGAAGTTGGGGGTGAAGATTAGCTAGCAGATAACCCTATTCAAATAAATAACTGCCCCTAAAATCACTCAACGCACTTCCAAAAGTCATATCTCAACTTCCCTAAGATAGAGGTACGGTTATCCTCCTTAAAAGGTGGAACTACTCCAACGGTGGTTATTGGTTCACCACTATAAATACCCTGACACCCCTCAGGTATCTCTAAGTTCCAATACTATCTAAAACTTGCTTAGACCCTTGCTGACTTAGGCCTCAGAGTGTCTTTGCAGGTACCACCCCTCAGTCACTCATACATACAAATCGGACGGAAACTCTCAGATGCTAACCCAGTCGAAGGCTTCCTCCTTCAAATGATTGGGCCAACCCAACAAGTCCAACCACTATTCTCCGATTACCCATCGCAACAAAATTTTTTTCTCTTTAATTAATATTTTAAATTTTAATAACAAAAAAAATATTAATCCTCTAATATTATTTCTCATCTTTTATTCAATATTATAATTCATATTCATAATGCGCAGTTGTCTCACATATAAAGTGTGCTAGCAATAACAAAGCAATAAAGATGTAGTAAAGATATCACAAGATGAAGATCATAAAGTCGTCTTCTTTATTTATGATAATATTATATAATTAAGGTAACTAAGTCCAAGGTTAGAAGAGGTTCTTATCCAATTCAGTTTTATGCTCTGATTGTTTGAGTTTGAAAATTGGTCAAATCCAAAAAAATCGGTGTGATCAAATTAGGAATATGTATTTGCTATGGTGTCTAAAAAGTATTGTCTAATTACTAAAATAGGTAAAATAATTAATTTTAAATTTAAAAGTATAAAAGTTAAAAAATTTTAAATATTTTAAAGTTACTATAAAAAATAATTTAGGCAAAAGTTAGACACCAAACAAAAGATACCATAGAATTGGCTTTAGAAATATTAGGGTTATTCAGCAGCTTAATAATTATTAGACCAAATCACTTGTCATTAAATGTAACTTTCTTTTAAATATATAACATATATGAAACTAAATTAATTTTTTAAAAATTATTTTATTAATTATAATTTAAATAGTACAATTCTGACCTATTAATTAAACTAGTGACTCAATGATTCAATATCTTAATCAGATTAATTATTGGTTCAAATTTGATAATTATATATTTTGAAAGAAGAACAATTATGTTTTATATTCTAAAATCATAGAATATCCGTAATTTATTTAGTATATAATCCAAAACGGAGTATAGTTTTGTCCATACTCTATAATAATATTTGTTTTAGAGACTAAAGTTAAAGTTAAAATTTAAGGATTGAGACTTACTATTATATTTGATATTGCGATACAAAATTTTAATATTTTTAATACTTTTAAAAAGTGAGAATAAAAAAGGCTTAAATTTTTTGAAAACTAAAACTTTAATAATATTTTTTGCAAAAATACTCTCATTTAGCTTTTTAAATTTTAAATTTATCATTCATTCTTTATGTTTATCTTAAATCAAATATATTATTTAAACATAATTCAATCCAATAATATATTTTATACCAAACATAATATATTTCAATTTTTATCATTCAATCTTTATCTTTCTCTTTTTTTTTTTTTTTTTTTTGGTCAAGTGGATTGGACAACCTTTCTCTCTCTTCCAAATACATCTTATATGTTGGTGCGGATTCTGGAGGTGTTACAGTTGGACCGAGTATGAGCATGGGCCCAATAGAACGCAGTTTAAACGGGTCGGATATGTTTTAAAAGTAAAATGCAAGTCCAAAAAAATGTGTGACAGTAAAATGGACGTAGTTTAAATGGGCTATAAATGGGTTTTCGAATTTGATCACTTTTAATTGCCTCTGACCAAAAAATAAAAAAATCTTATGCTTGCCATTAACAATGCTATGACAATGGGTGATAGCTTTTTCTCTCGGAAGGAGAGCTGATTTCTCTAGATAGCTAGAGCAACTACTTCGACAGGAAGCTTGTTTATCTTCGGTAGTGGAGCTCTGTTAAAGGAAGAAGGAGAAAATCATAACATCAGCAACCAAAACAATCACAAATTTCTGAGTCTAGTTTTTCAGTTTAGCTAGTTAACATTTTAAACTCATGGCAGCATTGGGTGGAGAAGTTCTTCACCTTGATGGAGACCAGGCTGTCGAGGAACAGCAGATCAGGAAGAAGTTGGTTGGAAGAATTTTGACAGAGAAGAATGTAAACAGGGTCACTGTGGAAAAATCAATCAAGAGAATGTGGGGAGAGCCTCAGGGTTTGATTATCTCAAGCATGGGCACAAACACATATTTGTTCAACTTCAAGCATGAAGAAGATGCCATAAGAATTCATGGAGAAGGGCCATGGAGGGTGGACGGACATATGCTTAGCTTGCAATGGTGGAGGCCAGAGCTTTCATTTGAAGAGGTAAGTTATAACTCCATCGCTTTCTGGGTCCAAGTTCATGCCTTGCCCTTGGAAAAGTTGAATAAAAGTAGTGCTGAAAGGATAGGAACTTCTCTGGGAAAACTATTAGAAGCAGAAGATCCTTACGTTGACGGAAATTTGCTTAGAAACTTTTTGAGAGTTAGAGTAGAAGTGAATGCGTTGGAGCAATTGAAAACAGGATTTTGGTACAAGAGAAATGATGGCAGCTATTCTTGGGCTTCATTCAAATATGAAAGGTTATATGATTATTGCTATAATTGTGGAAGGATAGGTCATGATAAGAGAAGCTGCAAAGAGGAGAAGGCAATGGCTATTGATAACTCAAACTTACCAAGATATGGGCCAGATCTTTCAGCTCTGGGACTCCGGTCGATTTCTTCATTGGCTGAAAAAGCTGGAATCAGGCAAGACGGTAACGGAACTAAAATTTCAGAGTCAAATTTATGGGTGGCGCGTGGAAAAAACACACAGAATAGAGAGTGGGATTCGGAAGGAGGAAGAGAAGGCAGTCCTATCCAAGAGCAGGCAAATACTGTAGAAGCTGGTGGCACAGGAGCAGACCTACAGGTAACTAGAAGGTTCCAACAACAGATGGAGATAGAAGAAATGAACCGGAAAAAAGATACACAATATCTTGGAAATAGTGCTGGTCAGAACGTTGGGAAAGAAACAAAAAAAGATAAAAGAATTGTTGGAATAACATTAGAAGAGGGGGAGGGTGAGAAAGTAATTTATGAGAAGGGGACTGGGTCAGCTTTAAAAGGTCATTTCCATAATTTGAAACTAAAAGAGAAAGGAGTTGAGCCCATGCAAGTAACCCACAAGCAAAATAAAGTTAGAGAGATAAAAGAAATGGAGAATGCTGAAAGGGAAGCAAGTGAATCAAAGAAGCCTAGTAATAGTCCAGAGGAAAGAAAATATTGGGCCAGCAGTACATCCAAGCCCATTGGCATTAACTTCATAACAGAAATTGGGCTAACTAAAGGGGAACAAAATATATCAACAATGATAGGGATAAGAAGAAAAGAGGTGGAATTTTTTAAGAGGGCCATGGAAGGAGACAAACAGGATAAGAAAGAAAAGAATGAATTAGGAAAAAGAGTGCAGGGGGAGAATGACCTTGACCAAAGACATTTATGGTGGAATTATAGGGAACAAGCAAAGACAGTTAGTAATTATCTACAGGCAGGACAACAAATTTACAGCTCAGATGATGGAGACCTATACATCGTGGAATTAGCAAATGAAGAGGATGAGAAAGATGAAGTAGCAAAACAAACGGAATCTATAGCAGAAACTTGGGAGACAGAGTTGGCTAGCCACATTAACAAGAGTCTGAAATTAAAAAGAAGAAGGGATGATGAAATACCAATGATGATTGAAGGTGCTGAGAATGAAGAAGAGGACGCAGAAAGTGCTGGTCTACACTTGCGAGGAAGGAAAAAGTGCAGAAAAGAGGCAATATATGAGGAACAGGAAGGGCAAGTGATGCAGATCGAAGAGGAAATAGGGAAGATTTTAATGGCTGGGGAGGCGGGCCTTAACATGCCCCCAACTCAGCCATGAGTATTGTAAGTTGGAACTGTCGCGGGCTGGCGGCTCCCGCGACAGTTTCGGAACTTATAAATATATGTAAAAAAATAAAGCCAGCCATAGTATTCCTCATAGAGACCAGGGCAAAAGAAAAAAATGTTAGCAGAATCAAAAGAAGGTTACATTTTGAAAACATGTTTTGTGTAGAACCCCGGGGTTTGTCCGGTGGTCTATCCTTGTTTTGGAATGAAAAATATGATGTTGAGGTTTACTTTTGGAATGATAATCTTATTAAAGCCTATGTTGATGATAGAAAAGGTAACAGATGGATTGGTAATTTTGTGTATGGTTGCCCAAATTATAAGCAAAGAAGAAAACAGTGGAGAAATATCACTGCCACCACTACCAATGTAGGGGAGGCGCAGCTGTACATAGGCGATTTTAATGATGTTTTGAGTCAAGAAGAGAAGATCGGTATGCATCCAAAACCTCAGGCACATGTGAGAGAATTTAGAAATTTTGTGGATGCTAATTTTTTGATAGACTTAGATTTAAAAGGCAGCAGGTTTACTTGGTTTAGTAACCCAAGAAATGGGTTTGTAACCAGAGAAAGAATAGATCGAGCCATGGCTAATTGGGAGTGGTGGAGTTTAAACCAACATGCTTCCCTTTCAGCCTTACCGGCTGTGAGTTCAGACCACTGTCCATTGGTGCTGAAGCTGGAGCAGAATATTAGAATTCAAAAAGCATTCAAATTTGAGGCATATTGGACAGATCACAAGGAGTGCAAAGAAATTGTTAAAAAGGGATGGAACAGAGGGGGGAGACAGATAGTGAAGGAGCTGGAGTAGGATTGAGGATAAAAAATTGCAAGGAAGAATTAAAAAAATGGAGTAGAAGCACCTTTAAGAGAGCGGATAGAGAAATACAGAGCAAGAAAGAAGAATTGAGCAGATTGCAGAATTCTGAGTTCACAGCGGATCAGCAAGAAAGGATACAAGCCTTAAAGGAAAGTATTACGCTCTTATGGAGACAAGAGGAGAAATTTTGGGGACAAAGATCAAGGCTAAAATGGCTACAATGGGGCGACAAGAATACTGCTTTCTTTCATGCAACAACCATTCAAAGGCGAAACAAAAACAAAATAGAGAAGCTTAAGAACACAGCAGGACAGTGGGTATGTGGGAACAAGGAACTCATGTCTCTGATTGAAAATCATTTTTCAAATCTATTCTCTTCAACAAAGAGGCTGAATTGGGAAGATTGCATCAACAAAATTCCAAGGAAAGTCACAGAAGAGATGAACCAGAACCTGCTACAAGAAGTCACAGAAAAGGAAGTAAAAGATGCAGTTTTCAGCATGGGAGGCCTAAAAGCACCTGGTCCGGACGGACTAAATGGCTTATTTTATCAAGAACATTGGGAAATCATAAGCAAGGAAGTTTATGGTGCAGTCAAAGAATTTTTTAATGAAGGGAGTTTACCTCAGGAATTTGGGGAAACAGTGGTGGTTCTCATTCCTAAAACTAAAAATCCAGAATGCTTAAATCAACTTAGGCCTATCAGCTGTTGCAATTTTATTTATAAAATCATTGCAAAAGTGATGGTGATGAGACTCAAGAGTATACTAGAAGACATAATATCTCCAACGCAAAGTGCATTTGTGAGCGGCAGACTAATTCAAGATAATGTTATTATAGTACAAGAGGTTTATCATAGTTTAAATAACAGAAAAAATGGAGGATCACAAAATGTGGCCATAAAATTGGATATGAATAAGGCCTATGATCGACTAGAATGGGATTTTCTTGAAAAGGTTCTAAGAGCATTCGGGTTTCATGAAATATGGGTTAAGCGCTTGATGGCTTGTGTTAAGAGCACCCACTATCGATTCAAGATTAACGGGGAGCTTTCCAAAAAGATAATACCACAGAGAGGATTAAGGCAGGGCGATCCATTGTCACCGTACTTGTTTATTATCGCAGCTGAGGTTCTTACAATACTTATGAATGAAGCACAAGATAAAAAGCTCATATCAGGATTTAAAATAGCTTCCACTGCACCAACACTTACTCATTTATTATTTGCTGACGACTGCATAATCTTGGCTGAGGCATGTGAAGAAGAGATTTTCCAAATCATTTCAATCTTAAACAAGTATACAGAGGCGTCGGGACAAAGAATAAATTTGGAGAAATCGGGAATCACTTTTGGATCTCAAGTCCCAATACAAACTAGAGTCAATATTGAAGAGATTTTAGGAATGACTACGTGGGACTCGCCAGGGAAATATTTAGGATTGCCGGCATATTGGGGAAGATCAACGGCCGGAGTACTTACATGGATCGAAGAAAAAGTTTTAAACAAGCTAGAAGGGTGGAAGGAAAAGCTTCTCAGTCAGGCAGGTAAAGAAATTTTAATTAAAGCAGTCATACAGGCCATACCAGCATATGCAATGAATGTGATTAAGCTCCCAAAATATTTCTGTCAAAGACTTAGTTCAAAAATTGCTAAGTTTTGGTGGGCGTCGTCGGGAAAAGAACGAGGCATCCACTGGAAGAAATGGAGCTCAATAACCAAGAGTAAGAGAGATGGAGGGCTAGGATTCAAAGATTTAGAGTGCCAGAATGTGGCCCATTTAGCTAAACAAGCATGGAGAGCTATGAAAAATCCAAATGCAATCTGGGTTCAAGTCCTTAAGGCTGTCTATTTTCCTAATAGCAACTTTTGGGATGCCAAAATTCAGAGAAACGCGTCATGGTTATGGAAGAGTATTTTAATAGGAAGAGAGCTTCTCAAAAGGAAGGGTAAATGGAGTATAGGAAGCGGATCTCAAGTCAATATTTGGAGAGATAGATGGATATCGGGAGAAATCAGATCTGAAATTACTGAAAATCCAAACATTCAAAAAGTGGAGGAAATTATAACAGAAGGAACAGGGTGGAATGTATCAAAAATCAAAGACCTCTTCCCACCGGAAGTATGTGAGCAGATTCTTAAAACTCCCATAAGCATAGTAAGAAAGGAAGATTCATTATTTTGGCCCTTCAGAGAGGATGGCAACTATAGCATAAAAACAGGGTATCAAGTAGCAAAATTGGAGACACTGGAAGGTTTGAGCGAGAATCCATCTACAAGCACTGATAACCGGGAACTCTGGAAGGAAATTTGGAATATGAATGTTCCGTCGAAAATCAGGATGTTTTTGTGGAAGGCAGCTCAAAACATTATTCCAGTAAACTCTAATTTATACAAAAGAAGGCTGCGGGACAACCCAATATGTTCAATTTGCAAAAAGGAGGAAGAAACGGTGGAGCATGCGGTGTTGCTTTGTGAATGGACTAGGGGAACTTGGTTTGGTGCACAATGTCATTGCATACCCACCAAATACACAGTAACATCATTCGGTAATTGGTTGATAGACAATATTTTGAAAATCAAAAGGAGTGGAGGGGATGACCACGAAGACAGAATTAGTAGAATTGGATTTCTATCTTGGGAAATATGGAAAGCGAGAAATAAGGCAGTATTCGAGGAACAACAAACAAATCCCAAAAGCACTATCATAAGAGCTAAATTAATGGAAAGAACTCACAGAGAAGCAATAAAACAGGACAAGACAGTAACTAAAGAGTTCAAAAAAAGAAGCACTCAACAAGCAAAATGGAGACCTCCTCCTGCAAATTGGCTTAAAGCTAATGTTGATGCCGCCTTTGACAAGAAAACTGGAGATGGGGCAATTGCTGTAGTATTCAGGAATGATAAAGGGGAATTAGAGCTGGGATTCTCCGGAAGAATTAAAGCTCACTCTAGTTTAGCAGCAGAGGCAAATGCAATTAGACAAGCACTTATAATAGTGGAAAATCTGGGAATGGGAAGAACGCTTATTGAATCAGACAACCAGCAATTAATTCAGGCAATAAAATCTCAAGGTTCAATAGGAGAAATTGAAGCAATTCTGCAAGATATTCAAATTCTAAGAAACCGATTGCTAGACAGTGGGTTTACCTGGATTCCTAGGAATGGAAATCGTCTGGCTCATATAATTGCTCAGCTAACAAACTTGAACAAACTGCATGCGTCGTGGTGTATATATCCTACACAAGAAATTGCGGAAATATTAAGAAAAGATAAATTCAGAATATCTTGATAATTCAGAAAAGATAGGGTCAGTAGAGGTAAGATAACGAGGTTACCAATAGAGGATATAGGAGAAGAACCTGAAAAATCATGGGTTCAGGCAGTGACTCAACCTCTGGGGCGAAGCTTCTTGCGGAGGTGATGCCAACAGAGAGACCTGATGTGGACTTCATGAACCAAACCACGCCTTGATTCCAGACAAGATCAATCGGAAAGTGGAAGAAACCAGGATCTTAGCTTGGATGCCATGGAAGCTTATCTCTTGCTGTTGCAATTCAACGCCTTGAGAGGGAAAAGATCAGTTTGGGGTTTGGGTTTGGGCGGGTTGGATTATGGGTTTGGGTAGGGTTTATGGGCTTAGCCCAAGACCAAAAAAAAAAAAAAAAAAAAAAAAACAATGCTATGACAATGAGAAAACTTTTGATGTAGCTGGCCATGGCTTGAAGTTGATAGTGAACACTAAAATACAAATGATCTAAGAGTTCTTTATGCTTAAAGGTCTATATATATATATATATATATATATATATATATATATATATATATATATATATATATATATATATATATATATTTTTTTTTTCTCTTGATTACATGGTACAATGGATGACGTTAAGCGCATTTGAAGGCGCATTTTTATATTTTGAAAAACTTGAAGAGTCATCATAACTTTTAAGTATTTTAGGATTTTGTATTTGAAAATTAAAAAATATTTTATTAATATTAAAAACCAACTACTAAATAAATCACCATATATTTATCAAAATAATTAAATCTAACCAAATAAGATAATTAAACTTTTCAATAATATAATCAAATTATTTGATAAACACTAAATATATATTTTATACGATAATTAATTAATAACTAATCTTTTTTCTCAAATTGTTTAAAAGAGTAAATATTTATTTCTAACTATGAAAGATTCAAGTGCTAATAAATTTACTTATAAAAAATCAAAATTAATGCTGTACTCATAAAATATAGATTTCAGTTGATAAAACTAACTAAAACTTAAAAAAATATTTAAAATTCTTAAATTATCCCTTTTTTATTTACCAAATTTGATTTTACAACCTCTCTTTCTTTTTCTCTTTCACTACTTCCCTCACCTTTAATTTTAATATTTGACAATTTTAGTTTTATCGTCTTCCATCAACTCGCTCACCATTTTTTTACTAAAAAAACGCGCCATAACGAATTAAAATAAATTGTCTTAATCACTAAAGTATTTAAAAAATTTTAAAGTGTACAGATTCTTTGCACAAAATATCAATAAACTAAAATACTATTTATTTTATTTTTTCATGAATAAATTTATTAGCGTTTAAATCTTTCGTAATTAGAAATAGTTTAAAATTAAATTGAATTTGTGAGCAGAAAGCTATATGCATATGAGTTAGTTGAAAAAAGAGGAGGGATGCATGGCAAATGCATGTGCAAAATTTGAAGTGCATCTGAGGTGGTATGCAATCATTGATTCACTTCACGGCAAGCGTGGCAGGCAACTTGGAGCATAAAGTGGACTTTATCCAAAACAGCCAAAATAAAAAGGTAACAACCCTTTAATTATTTATTCTTATATGATCTTATCTTAAAAATAATTACAATTCAATCATTCATCCATTCCTAGTATTATTATTACTCTTATTAATTTGCTGTTTTATTTATCATGAATAATTATAATAAATATAAAATTAATTAAGATGATAAATACTTTTTATTTTAAATATATACTGTGAAGGATATTTGTTAAAAAAATTGTATAATTTTTTTTCTCAATTTCTATTATATACTAGACTATTATAATATAATTATGCTAAGTAAACATAAAAGTTAGTTGTTATACAAAAATATGTATTTGGTGTTCATAAAACAATTTGATAATTTTGGATTATAATATGTTTAATTATATTGATAACTGATTAATTATTAAAAATATTATTATTATTTCTAAATCTTCAGCCGTTTATATTTTCTATTGAAATCAATAAAATCTTTTATGCGGTAGTAATTAATTAATTTTAGGATATGAATTGCCTTAAGAATATAAATAGTTGCTAACAATATAAAAGATATATATATATATATATATTTTTTTTTTTGATTGATAAAAAATATTTAATTAAAAAATTATTTTATTTTATTTTGTTACAATACCGAAGACTAATTCACTGTAGAGCTTAAATGATACTATATATATATATATATATTTTTTAAAAAAATTTCGCAGTTTATTAATTGAGTTCTATCATTTAGATTTAAAAATGATTGAAAAGTGTTAGAGTAAAAGAAATCTAAAAATACTTTATAAAAAAAACTAATTCTCCACATACAAGTGTTTTTTTATATAAGTCATTTATATTAACGCGCTTTGAATCGTTACTGCACGTTTTTACTGCACCTTCTTTTTCTTGCTGCACATTCTTCTTCCTCTTCTTCTTCTTTTCTTTCGTTTCTTGCCTTATCTTTCTTCTTTTTCATTTACGTATTTTTCTCTTTGTTTTCTTTCTTTGTTATTTTCAATTTCTAATTGTTTTTTGACATCAAGCTCTGAAATCGTTTTTGAAGAAGAAGAAGTAGCAGAAGATGAGGAGGAGAAATAGAAAGAGTTATAGATTATGCATAAGGTGTACTTCAACAAATTTTGGGTGTATTTCTTAAATCCTTTGGGTGTAGTTTTGTAATCATTTGGGTGTATTTCTGTAATTTTTTGGGTGTATTTCTATAATTGTTTGGGTGAATTCCTGTAACCGCTTAGGTGTATTTCTGTAATCGTTTGTGTGTATTTCTGTAATCGTTTGGGTGTATTTTTGAAGTTCCATTATCTTCAAATTTGGCAACAAACTCGTTTTCATGGAGGAAGAAAAAGAGTCGTTCATAATACATGGTGAGTAGTGCGCTTTATAAACAAGAAGTGGTTAAATAACGTGCGTTTATTTACACTTGAATATAAGAGTGTAATGCGTGTGTTTTATTGGACTTGTATCAACTTGTAAGACTTGTAAGCTAAAAAAATTTATATGTGTAGTAGGCCTTTTAGACAATATTTGATACCAATGATTGCTTTATCGATTTATCAGAAAATTTCTAATTTATTTGATATACAAAGTTTTACATAAATTATACTTTTTAATATCAATTTTTTTATACATCTAAAACTTAAATACAAACGTCTCTGTTCTAAATTTCGAATTAACCATAAATAGGCGATGATAAGACATTTCATCATTAGTTTATTAGAGCTTAAGTACTGTGTAATAGTGTAATACAAATGCGTTGATTTGATTTGATTTGGTTTCGATAAGGGTATGGTTTTGATTGTTTAATAGAACAAAAAAAGTGGATCAGATCATGAGAGAGAAGATTCAAGATTGTCACTGATCAAATTTCAACACATATATATAGACCCACACAGTTTTATTTGACTCTTTTTTTGTGACTGAGAACTGAAGTTTGTTTTTGCGGCCAAAAGCAGATTGAAGAAGAAGAAAAAGCATTGCAGCTTCTGGGAGAAAGAAAGAAGATAAAGGTGATTACTTCTTTATTTTCATACGCTTCGTTGCTCCTACAAATCATGATAACAACAATCAAAATTCTTTAAAAGATTTAATCTTGGTTGGGTACGGAAAAAATTGGAAAAGTATAAAGCAAAAGGGGTAGATAAAAATCCTTTCTTTTTCTTTTTTCGGTGTGTTTATTCCTCAATTCCTTTTCCCTGTTTCCTCTCTCTTCATATTGTATTAGGTAGCATCATATGTCAGATATTAATGGGGCACTGCAGATTCCAGTGGTGTTTCCAAGTTGGTGTTTGTGGCTTTTTCAAACCCCAGTTGTCCTATTTGTATTGATGGGACCAATTTTGAGTGACCCATTCTAAACATCTCTTTGGGGATATTTCAGGATAACCATCAATGTCATCATCTAATCATCTAATATGATTATTTTCAAGATTTTACACTCATAAGTGAATTTCAAGTTTAGGGCTTTTCCTCCTCTTAAACCCTATTGATTTTTTTTGGATTTTACTTTTTTTTTTCCTTTATTCAGGTAGATTCTCTTTTTATCTGGTCTAATTGAGTTGATTATTAATTTTAATGTATTTCCTTTTCTTTTTTTTTTTCCTTCCTATTTTGATTAGGACCATTAAAACTTTCCATGTTTTGGAGTATGGAGGATTGAGGATTCTGTTTTTTTTTTTTTAAAAAAAAAAAATTAGCTTTTGTACTTATTCTTTTCCTTTAACACTTTATTCTTTCAGGTGATTACATGCTAATCAGTAATCACTCTGAATAATACATACCTATGTAATCTCATTCACCTACTGAACCTACAGTTGTTTTACTCTGGAGGTATGTTAAGCTGTACTTCATAGGTGTTTGATCAAAGGATTTTGAGATTAGGCATCTTTAAAGAGATTGAATGTGTCTAAGGTGAAGTATGGCCCATTTAAACCAATTTTTTTTTTCATCACTGTTTTATTCATACCCATGTATTTCTTCTTCTAAGAATTCAACCTTAGCTATGTCAGTGATGTTGTTTTGGCCTTTGTTTCTTATGTTCTAGTTGAAAACTTTGAACTTTTTGAGTGTTGAATGCTGTCTCTTATATATCACAAGAATAGGAAAACAAAGATTTGAGGATGCTGAATGTCTGTTATGTGAAAAAAGAGTTTTGTAACAGTTATACTCTCACAGTTATGGTTTGAAAGAATTATCTTTTTTTGTGGTCCTATGCTGTTAAACCTGTTCCTATCAATAGGGCAATTGGATAAATTGAATTTTTTTTTCCTTTATGGAATGGGGAAATTGGCAAATATTGAATGTTATTGTTATCCATTACAGTCTTCTCGGTTTTTCTAGTTTGTTTGTGTCTGAGAGGTCCCTGTCCTCTATTATAAGTTTATAACTCTACAACCCTAATTACCTTCACATCAATTTCTGATTTTTTTCCCCCTTTTTCATTATTATTATTATTATTTTCCACTTGCTTTAAAACACCATATATTTCATCTATGTATTTATTATTCTTGTCACTAGTCAGATTTTTCTCGTGTTCTAACTTTACTCTTTCCTGCCTTTTCTTTCATCAATAGGGTAAGCAATTCACAAAATCTTGGAGCAAAATCACCCTTGAAATTCACATACATCAAGAGAGTATTGGGGGTTTTTATTGGTTTTGAACACTGTCAGATTCCTGGCATTTTCTGTTGGCTCTGGTTCAGAACTTTACAGTGTAGGCCAACATGTATGGTCCAATAATTTAGCAATTGATAGAACAAGCCAAAGTGTTTGTGGCATTTAACATGTGTTGACCTAGATTTGTGGAGCTGTTAGATACAGACCTTTACTCTCCTTTGTGAATCTAACAAAACCAGATGGCTGGTGATGAAGTAGGTAGTAGCTCTGAGTGGAGCTTTGAGCAGGATAAAGCATTTGAGAATGCCTTGGGTACTTACCCTGAGGACGATCTGGATCGATGGGAGAAGATTGCTGCCGATGTAACTGGGAAGACTTTGGAAGAGGTTAAACAACACTATGAGCTTCTGGTTGATGATGTCAACTTAATTGAATCTGGGCGTGTGACTCTACCGGCTTATAATTCTACTTCAGAAGGCTCAACAGGCAATGCTAGTGATGAAGGAGCTGGCAAGAAGGGTGGCCAACCTTGGAATTCAAACAGCGAGTCTAATAATGGATCTAAGGCTTCAAGATCAGATCAGGAACGGCGCAAGGGTATTGCTTGGACAGAAGATGAACACAGGTCAGTTTATTGTTTACTTAAGTATTTAGAGAACCTGGGTACGGTTATATATGGCTGTAGTAAACTTCATAAGGTAGTTTATCTATCTTAATTTGCTACCATTTCATCTCAATTTTGTTGTGTTAAACCATATCATTTTGGAGCTTTATCTGATTGTAGTCTCCATATCCTGCTCAATCTTTGTGAGTGTCATGACAGCTTAGAAGTTCTTTTCCACCATAACAAATTGTTTCTTCTAATCTTGTGAGTTTAGTTTCCATTTACTCTTAATTGTTGAGCCAATTTGTAGTGCTCCTTTGGCAGGGTTGCCATTGCTCTGGTTATAATTGATTTCCAGTAGGTTGAAATCAACAGCACTTTGATTATTAATTATTTTCGAAGAGTAATTTCTTCTGATGTGTTTTGAGGTATTTGTTAGAGTACTTCTTTGACAGGTCATTTCTTTATTTGCTTCTGGGTTGGCTCAATTAATAGGGTTGAACAACCTCCAATTTTAATCCTATCCCTGGATTCATTCTTCGGTAAAAAAAAAGTAACGATTAATCATTCTCACACTCTTAGATGTCAAAAGCACTCTGAAATTAATAACGGAGACTAGTTTCTTGCATCATTTAGTGAATTAGCATGTAGGCTATTGGGTGGCTGGAGTGAGTCAAGTGATATGTGTGTGTATCATAAGCATGGTTACTTTGCCTACACATGAGTGAAATGTAGTTCAATCTTAGTACAAAATCTTAAGTAGACATGGAATTGTCAAAGAATAGTGTATGTAATTAATGGATCGTTGAAATTTCTCAACTTGGATCTCTAACTCTCATTAAGGCATGCTTTGTGGGGATAGAAGATGTAGGTTACTGTTATGTTTTCTTGTTCTACATGTTTCGCATATTGTCTTTTGTTTTCGAAATATGGGCACATCTTGGATGCTATGGACTTTTTAGCTTTCATCAGAATCAGGACTGTGGATTTCATTCTATAAGGAGGAACAGTTTTGTAACATTCTCATGAAGCAAGAAATTCTATTCCAGCCTTAGTATGGTACAACCAAAATTAGGTTTCATGCTTAAAACTTACATATTTGCTGATCAATGAAATGTTTCCGTATCAAATTTCTGTTATCCGGTTTATGGTTTATGAGTTGTGGCTCAATAATAAAGTACTGTCACCCACAACCCAGCATCTTTTACAACCTAGATAGCAGATTCTGCAGCTGAGGTTAAGAAATTTTGCTTGTATTGAGCCTTGAGGATTTTAAGTTCTAACAGCAAAACCAAATGATCTTTAAGATAGTGATATGATAGCCTCATTAGTCATCAGTACTTTGTTCCAAAACCAATCCTTAGAGGAAAATACTGACATATATTAGGGAGACATTAATTGAAGTTTATATATGCCAATGCCGAAGTTACATTCTTGGGGGCATAAACCAAAAATTATTTGGGTGTAGAAACCAGACGGAAATATCGAATACGTGTAGGGACCATAAAGTGGGTCATCAGACTAAATCCAAAATCTAATAGCTAAGTTGGTTGTGTTGTCATTCTTCTGCTTACTAAATTGCTAATGAGGCTGCATCCCCTCCTTCAGAGAAATTCATTTTCTCACTTCTATAATGTCATTGGGTTCTCATATTCTTCAAAATTGTGATGGATTGTTCCGGTTCTATTCAAGCTGCAATTGATCTCAAGAGTAGTATCCTATCATTCCTCTTATTCATGTTTTGGTTGCTGATTTTCATTTAGTATTTTGGGTATGGTCATATGCTTTCTTCCAGATGCTAACATTCGCTTGTCTAATCTTTATTCTTTGAACATCTTCAATTTTGGTTGAACAGGTTATTTCTTCTTGGATTGGAGAAGTATGGAAAGGGTGACTGGCGAAGTATATCGAGGAATTTTGTGGTGACAAGAACTCCTACACAAGTAGCAAGCCACGCCCAAAAATATTTCATTCGTTTGAACTCGATGAACAAAGATCGAAGGCGATCAAGCATACACGATATCACCAGTGTGAACAATGGAGACGTGTCGGCACCTCAAGGACCAATCACCGGTCAAACGAATGGTTCAGCTGGAAATTCCACGGGAAAGTCACCAAAACAAGGCCCTCCAACCCCAACCGGTCCTCCAACTGTAGGACTGTTTGGTGCTCCGACCATTGGACAACCGATAGGAGGAGGACCCCTTGTGTCTGCAGTTGGCACGCCAGTGAATGCACACATGGCTTATGGTGTCCGAGCTCCAGTTCCCGGGGCTCCGATGAACATGGGTGCTGTGGCATACCCCATGCCCCCAACATCTCATAGGTGATGTGCTGTTGTGAGGCCTAATGTACAGAAAAACAGCAAATAGATATGGCTTCTGAATTTTATTGTTCTTTTCATTTGACAATTATTTGAAATAAGCAACACCATGGATGAAGCAATTTAATGTTATCTGTTTTGGAAGCAGTTGACAGCATAGAAGTAGAGTGGTTTCATAGACAATTTTAGCTTATTATTTTTAGTCATAATCATAATATATATTAAAATTGTGGATATGTCTTGTATTTCGGTAAGGTGTATAAGTTGCCAGTTGCCACATAATGTTCTTGATCAAACTTACATTTCATTCATTGAATTAAATTTATAGATTACAGTGGATGAATGAGATGTGAGTCAGACAATGTATTTCACTTGTAATATGTTGTAACGCTTATACTTATAGTACATAATATAAGAAGATCCCCATCAATCACGCTATAAATTATTGTCCTCTTGGCATCATCAACACCTTCAGTCTTCTGTCACTCATTGTAGATAATTATGTAGTATCACATCAATAATTTAATTATTTTTTATATCCACTGCTTAAATAATCATATCAAATAACTAATTGAAAAAAAGGACCTTCGCCTCCTAAAATTATTTTGTAAAATGAGCCAACCATCTGTGCACCCTACCCGTCAGTATCCAATCATAGGATGCAGGTTGAACTTCAACTTTATCCGATCAATCTGCACCCTATATATGTAAATATTATATACTTATATAAAAATATGTTTCAAGTGGATATTGAACTAAAGACCTCTCATTAAATACAAAAGATCCTTAGTTATTAAAAGAAAATCATTAATTGATAATTTAATACTTTTTTTTTTTTATATAAAAGTCAATTCTATTTTAAATTATCATCAAGTTATATAATAATGTTGTATTTTTTTTATAATCCGCGGGTAAGGTTAAATGCCCGCGAGTTAAGTACGGTAGAATTAGGGTTGGAATATTCTCAACTCAAAATAGAGTAGGATTGAGTTTATATACAAATCTCAACCCACAAATAAGGTTAGAGTTAACTTCAAATTATACCCTATCCTATCTATTGTCACTCCTTGAACCATCGTACCATCACCCTGAAGAATCTCAATGCATTTACCCTTGGGAATATGGTTACAAAATTCCTAATGCTTTTATTTTAGATTGAGTAAGGTTAGACTTCATTCTTAAATTAGATTTATAATTTATTGGCATAATCCTAGTCTATAATCTATCATATATTTATAAGTGATAGATACAAAATTACAAATAAATATTATTTTTGATCTCTAACTAGGTGGATTTCATGGTGTCTTTTATTGTTGTGCTTAAATTGCCTAACTTGCTTTTATAAGTAAAAAATAAAATATATAAAATAAAAATAAAATATTTAAAATTTATTAAATATTATTTCTTTGCCTTTTTTAGTAAATTAGGTAACATGACTTAGGCACCATAGCATTCACCCTCTAACTATATATTCAAAAGACAAATTTATTATTCACAATTAAAAAAAATTTAAATTAGTCCCTATCTTTTTTAATGGACTTTTTTTATTAGTTGATTATAGTTCAGTGCATTATTAGTTAATTATCTAACAAAATTGAAAAAAAAAAAAAAGGGACAGAACCATCTCATGGTTATGTGAATAGATAGGTAGAAACATGGTTATGTAAATAGATGGATAGATAGAAATTTAGGTGCAGCCGACTTCAGGTGAAGTTGATAACTGAGAGCGTTAGATGATTTAATTGATTTGATTAAATTTTCATTTAACATCTCTCAACTATCAACTTCACATTAAGTTGACTGCACCTGAGTTTTCACCGAATAGATATTGTATTAGATATTGTCTCGTATTACATTTCATTCCGTTCATCTGCATAATTATTCTTGACAATTCTATTAGATGAATGAAATGTAAATCAACGCAGTATTTCACACGCATATATGATATATGTAAATGCAACATTATTCTTACATGAACACATCACATTATTGTTGCATAAAACCCATTAACAATTTATGCTTCTAGAAGATAGTCATCAACCTCTGGGAAGATCTTGGTTGCAAATTCTTTGATAAAAATAGGTTCAGGAACCTCTTGGCTAACCGTTTCATAATCACACACCCATTTCACAATGCTTCCATTATCATCCCCTTTGGTGTTACACTAATATATCCCTTGTAACTTTTCAGGTACTTAAGAAGGTCACCATCAATCACACTATAAATCAATGTCCTCTTTTCATCATCAACATCTTCAATCCTTTCTGTTTGTGTGTTCACAAGTTCATGGCCTCGAGAGAGAGAGAGGGACAAAAAAAAAAAAGAAGAAAATTATTGATGAAAAATACAAATAACATAATGTCTTAGTCTTAACTATTACATGCTTATGGATACTCATTCATTCTAATTTATTGCTTATTTTGATTAATACTTGTCTAGAAAAGGTAGTGTCTATATATATATGGTTCCAATGCTCTTGAGCCTCCTATATTTCATTGACATGTAACAACAACAATAATAATAAGGTTTAATTACTCTGTTGGTCCCTATAGTTTTGCAAAATTTTCAATTAGGTCCCTATACTTTTTTTCCTTTTAATTGGGTCCCTGCACCTATTTTTTTTTCAATTAGGTCCCTACCGTGACCAAACAGTTAGATTTAACAAAATATTCCGTTCCTAAATTAAAGATTCTGTAACTTTATGTGAAATCCCTAACTCGCGTTGCACTCATATTTTCTGAAAGGTTTAATTACTCTGTTGGTTTCTATAGTTTCGCAAAATTTTCAATTAGGTCCCTATACTTTTTTTTCCTTTTAATTGGGTCTCTGTACCTATTTTTTTCAATTAGGTCCCTATTGACGGTAAACGTTACAAAAACGTTAAGAATGAGTGATTTGACCATTATAACCCTTGCTTACCCCTTACAAATGAACGAAACTCAGTAGGATTCTGAGTTGTAACTCTCTTCTCTTTGCCTCTTCCTTAAACTTCTCCTCCTCCGTTTTCATCCCTTACCCTTACTATGTCAATACTCATGGATCAGAGTCAGTTATCTTCAGGAGTTTGTAGTTTCAGAACCCTCGTCAAGAAGAGACATCTTTGTTTTTGTGGTGAGGCAGTTGCTGCGATGTCTTCTTGGGCAGTAGCAAGCCATGGAAGAAGGTATGTTGGTTGTGGGAGAATGCCAAAATGCAAGTTCTTCGAGTGGATTGATGATGAAGAAGATGAGAAGAGTGGATGGTTGAAGCAAAAGGAAAGGAGGGTTCGTTGCTTTTGTGGAGACACTCTGATTCTTCGTAGTTCAAGTACATCAAAAAATCTAAACAGAAGATTCATTTCTTGCCCTAATAGGAGATGCAAGTTTTTTGAGTGGGTTGATGGGAAAGAAAAAAAGTTATCTGGAGAAGATGGAGTAAACAGTTCACAGCAAGTACTTGGAAGGGTTAGAGAATTGGAGGCATAAGAAAGGAAGATAGACAGATTAAGTGTAGATCTAGAAAGATTAATTGCAGAGGTTGGAGAAATAGATGCCTGTGTAGAAAGGTTATGTGCTGAGTTGAGATAAGTGGAAGAGCAATTTGCTAAAGTGGAAGATAGTATGAAAAAGTAATACAATATGCTAATTATGCTGGTTTTGATATTAGGTGTTTTGATTGTTGCAGTGTTATATGTAAAGATGTAGAAAGCATGGCTGTTATGATAATGTAATAGTCTATATAAGACAATAGTGTACTATTTATGTTGAGTGCAATAAAGTCATATGAAATGTTGTTTAATTTCTCTAAATGAAAGTTGTTCCTTTGTTATTTAATATGCATACAAGTATGAGACTGAGAAAAAAGTAGGTAAAACAAAAGATGCATTGAATTATAATAGATACCATTATTTTTTACATTATATAATGGAGGACACCTAGATAGCCACAAAATAAATGTGATGGTGGTGTAGGGGTGTTTGAAGGCCTTGATGCTGGTGCAGTCATGGGTGCAGCCCTCCCTTTACCCTTTCCTCTGCCCATCCCTACTGCTGCTCTTCCTCTGCCTCTCCCTCTAACCATCCTGGATCTAGCAGTAGGAGCAGCTGCAGATCCATTTACTTCAACAGCAGCACCAGGTTCATTAGCAGCAGCATCAACTCCTCCAGTTCTAGTTGCAGCATCAGATCCTTGTGTGCCTTCAGGAGCTACAAAATGAAATAGCAGTTAATAATAGTTCCTCAACATATGAACAAAATAAGTTAGCAACCAATACCTGTCACTATAGGGTTTGGACAAAGTCTCCTATTATGTCCGTATTGGCCACAATTACTGCAGGTAACAGAAGTTCCAATTCTTCTATATTTTGTTTGTGTTATGTTTTCATCGGGTTCCCTTATCCTAACCATCCTTAGCCTTCCTGGTTTAAATCTAAAAATTGGAGGGATGATGGTATCACATTGTATCTTTGGTCACATATTTTCTCCATTGATTGGTGATATTGACTGCCCATATGTAGCAAGGTATGCTGCCTTGCTGTAATAGTTACTACAATAATCTTCCGGGTTGTCACCCTTCTCAAAGATAGCACAGCAAGCATGTGGACAGGGCATACCACACAAAACCCAGAACCTACAACTACACCTTCCAGCCATCAAATCGACCACAAACCTTTCCATGATCATCCTGTTCATATGGTGCACTTCAAACTTCAGGTCTCCTGCCCATTTAGCTTGTCACTCCATAGCTCTAACCGCAATGATATCTAGTCGTTTCTTGGATTTTGGCAAAACAGAGCCCTCATACTTCTCTGCCTTCTTCTTTTTCTCTACAAACCTTGTCATCAAGTAGCACCTAATCCATTCAAACATAGTCAGAATTGGCTTGTCTCTTGCCTCTAGGATTTTTCCATTGAATGCCTCCGAGATGTTGTTCATCAGCATGTCACTCTTGGCCAGAAATGTGAAGTGACTCTTGGTCCACAATTTTGGATCCAAAGCAAACAACTTGTCATAACAGTCTCTGTTGATCTTCTTTAGTTGATTCATCCTTCTTTTCCATTCTTCCACATAGGTAGCTTTGGCAATAGATAGAATGAGGTCCCTTAGTACAGTTCTACCCCCATATGCTTTTTTACAGTTGGCATATAAATGCCTCAAACAAAGCCTATGCTCCAGTGTTGGCAATGCCTCTTGAAAGACTTGCATCAGTCCCTGATTTATTATTTCAGTGCAGAAGACAATATACCCATGTAACAGATTAATATAGCATCTAAACATAGCAAATTAATGTTCACTAACATATCAAATTCTGAAGCAACTTAATATTCACAAATCTAGCAGATTCATGTTCACAAGCTTAGCCATTGCATATATGATCATATACATTTCAAATTTATATCCACAAACTTATCAATTGCATCTATTATCATATACATATCAGATTAATATTCACAAGCCTCCAGTTGCATATATCATCATATACATAGCAGACTTATATTCACAAACATATCAGTTGCATATATCATCATATACATAGCAGAGTTATATTCAAATCAAATTAGTGGAAAAAAATTTAGTGATACATTTTGTTGGTCACTCATGAAAACCCACTTTCTTGATTGTCCAATGTCATTTAACAGCATCTCCAAGAACCACCCCCAACTGTCCTTAGTCTCTGCCTCTACTGCAGCTACGGCAATCGGAAAGTAATTGTCATTTGGATCTCTACCAACAGCAACTAGCAGCTGCTGTCCATGGTCGCCCTTCAAGTGACAACCATCCACGCCAATAATAGGTCTACAACCCGCCAATAAGCCTTTCTTAACTGCATCAAGGCACATGTACATTCTCATAAATCGGGGCTGGTGCGTAAGAGAAGGCCTATCAACCAATATGCTTAGACTAGATCCTGGATTTTCCATAAGTATCTCTGCACAGTAATCCCTTAGCTTAGCATATTGTTGGATTGGCCCCCATGTACCTCTTCTCTTGCCTTCCTCCTTACCCAGTAAGCCTTACCAACACTGATATTGGCCATGTATTTGTCTTGGATAGTCTGAATAACTGTCGCAAGCTTCATCTCCTCCCCTCTACTGATGTTGTTGGCAATCTTCTTTGAGATCCAACTACTTGATGCAAGTCTTCCGCTATAGTTCCTTCCATATGTATGCTTTCCATTCAAAGTCTTGATCCTGAAACAATCAGAATCCCCGACCTTACTCGCAAAACAAATCCACTTGCACTTTCCATTTCTTCCTTTGCAAATAACTCTACACCTCACCCTATCATTTTTTTGAAACCTAATGTCCCTACCATTCAATAGGGCATGCTCCTTAATAGCCTCTTTGAATTGACTAAGTGATTTAAATTCCAGCCCCACCTGAAATTCATACTCTCTGTTCATCTCTGCCTCATTGTATTTAGGGAACCTCCTCTTTTTTATATCATCAGAGTTCTCCTCATAACTGTCTATGTCATCAGTCTCATATCCATCAGATATGCCCCCAACTTGCTCATCACCCTCCCTTAAACCTTCATCACCTTCAGCTGTTCCAGCTGCTGCAGTTTCCTCATCATTTAGTGGGCCAGTAAATCCTCCAAATGCATTTGATTGGGAATCATTATCCTCCACCTCAAACCCAAAGTGATCCTCATGGTCACCATCATCAGCACTATCATCAAATACCTCTTCTTCAGTAGAAGGCTCTGACTCAGCATCCACTTCAACCTCTAGCAACCCAGAAACACTATCTTCACCTTCTTCTGGCACATAATCAGCATCACTTGAAGTGATTTCAATACCGTTACTTTCTCTGGCTCCATCGACAATATATACCTCACAATGTTTGCATGAACTTGACACCAGTGACCTAGCCATTCTCATTGCATCCCCATCGGACTTCATCTCTTTAAGACCTGACTTCAAATCCATCCCAGGTTCCTTGTACCATACCCTGGCGAAACCCTTATACCCTAGTTGCTTTAGCTGACTGACAATCTCTTGCAATGACCATTCATCAACCTCAAAATGTAAATCCTCCACAACCATTCCTCCTAAATACTCTAATCGTTTTTCACTGTCAACAAATTTGCCACCATGGTGGATTTCGATAGTGAAATCCGAATCACCCATAACTGCATACCAAAAAAAATATAATGCCATAAATCCCTCTTGAAACATTTTCAGAAACAAAAGGAAGCTCTACTAAACAATATGACAAATTTTTCCAGGAGAAAAAAAGAAAAACCCTTCAACGACTGAAAGGTTGAGCGTTGTCTTACTTAGAGGCAGCACCAACGCCTACGACGACGGCAGTGATACCGGAGACGCGAAACCCTCCAGCAATATTCTGGTGGAGTTAAAAGACTGCAGCTGAGCGAGTTGGCAACCAACGAATGTGAATGGGTTTTTTCTCTAAGTTTGGGAGAAGAGAACGAACATTTTCTTAAGTGTGGGAGGGTAAAATTGTATTTCAGAAAGGTTTAATTACTCTGTTGGTCCCTATAGTTTCGCGAAATGTTCAATTAGGTCCCTATACTTTTTTTCCTTTTAATTGAGTCCCTGCACCTATTTTTTTTTCAATTAGGTCCCTACCGTGACCAAACAATTAGATTTAACGAAATATTCCATTCCTAAATTAAAGATTCTGTAACTTTATGTGAAATTCCTAACTCGCGTTGTACTCATATTTTCTGAAATACAATTTTACCTTCCCACACTTAAGAAACTGTTCGTTCTCTTCTCCCAAACTTAGAGAAAAAACCCATTCACATTCGTTGGTTGCCAACTCGCTCAGCTGCAGTCTTTCAACTCCACCGGAATATTGCTGGAGGGTTTCGCGTCTCCGGTATCACTGCCGTCGTCGTAGGCGTTGGTGCTGCCTCTAAGTAAGACAATGCTCAACCTTTCAGTCGTTGAAGGATTTTTCTTTTTTTCTCCTGGAAAAATTTGTCATATTGTTTAGTAGAGCTTCCTTTTGTTTCTGAAAATGTTTCAAGAGGGATTTATGGCATTATTTTTTTTTTGGTATGCAGTTATGGGTGATTCGGATTTCACTATCGAAATCCACCATGGTGGCAAATTTGTTGACAGTGGAAAACGATTAGAGTATTTAGGAGGAATGGTTGTGGAGGATTTACATTTTGATGTTGATGAATGGTCATTGCAAGAGATTGTCAATCAGCTAAAGTAACTAGGGTATAAGGGTTTCGCCAGGGTATGGTACAAGGAACCTGGGATGGATTTGAAGTCAGGTCTTAAAGAGATGAAGTCCGATGGGGATGCAATGAGAATGGCTAGGTCACTGGTGTCAAGTTCATGCAAACATTGTGAGGTATATGTTGTCGATGGAGCCAGAGAAAGTAACGGGATTGAAATCACTTCAAGTGATGCTGATTATGTGCCAGAGGAATGTGAAGATAGTGTTTTTGGGTTGCTAGAGGTTGAAGTGGATGCTGAGTCAGAACCTTCTACTGAAGAAGAGGTATTTGATGATAGTGCTGATGATGGTGACCATGATGATCACTTTGAGTTTGAGGTTGATGATAATGATCCACAATCAAATACATTTGGTGGATTTACTGGCCCACTAAATGATGAGAGAACTGCAGCAGCTGGAACAGCTGAAGGTGATGAAGGTTTAAGGGAGGGTGATGATCAAGTTGGGGCATATCTGATAGATATGAGACTGATGACATAGACAGTTATGAGGGAGACTCTGATGATATGATAAAAAAGAGGAGGTTCCCTAAATACAATGAGGCAGAGATGAACAGAGAGTATGAATTTTAGGTAGGGCTAAAATTTAAATCACTTAGTCAATTCAAAGAGGCTGTTAAGGAGCATGCCCTATTGAATGGTAGGTACATTATGTTTCGAAAAAATGATAGGGTGAGGTGTAGAGTTGTTTGCAAAGGAAGAAAGAGAAAGTGCAAGTGGATTTGTTTTGTGAGTAAGGTCGGGGGTTCTGACTGTTTCAGGATCAAGACTTTGAATGGAAAACATACATGTGGAAGGAACTATAGCGGAAGACTTGCATCAAGTAGTTGGATCTCAAAGAAGATTGCCAACAACATCAGTAGAGGGGAGGAGATGAAGCTTGCGACAGTTATTTAGACTATCCAAGACAAATACATGGCCAATATCAGTGTTGGTAAGGCTTACTGGGTAAGGAGGAAGGCAAGAGAAGAGGTACATGGGCGGGCAATCCAACAGTATGCTAAGCTAAGGGATTACTGTGCAGAGATACTTAGGGCAAATCCAGGATCTAGACTGAGTATATTGGTTGATAGGCCTTCTCTTACACACCAGCCCTGGTTTATGAGAATGTACATGTGCCTTGATGCAGTCAAGAAAGGCTTCTTGGCGGGTTGTAGACCTATTATTGGCATGGATGGTTGTCACTTGAAGGGCGACCATAGACAGCAGCTGCTAGTTGCTGTTGGCAGAGATCCAAATAACAATTACTTTTCGATTGTCGTAGTTGTAGTAGAGGTAGAGACTAAGGACTGCTGGGGGTGGTTCTTGGAGATGCTGTTAAATGACATTGGACAATCAAGAAAGTGGGTTTTCATGAGTGACCAACAAAAGGTATCACTAAATTTTTTTCCCACTAATTTGATTATAACTCTGCTATGTATATGATGATATATGCAACTGGAGGCTTGTGAATATTAATCTGATATGTATATGATAATATATGCAATTGATAAGTTTGTGGATATAAATCTGAAATGTATATGATCATATATGCAATGGCTAAGCTTGTGAACATGAATCTACTAGGTTTGTGAATATTAAGCTGCTTCAAAATTTGATATGTTAGTGAACATTAATTTGCTATGTTTAGATGCTATATTAATCTGTTACATGGGTATATTGTCTTCTGCACTGAAACAATAAATCAGGGACTGATGCAAGTCTTTCAAGAGGCATTGCCAACACTGGAGCATAGGCTTTGTTTGAGGCATTTATATGCCAACTGTAAAAAAGTATATGGGGGGTGAAACTGTACTAAGGGACCTCATTCTATCTATTGTCAAAGCTACCTATGTGGAAGAATGGGAAAGAAGGATGAATCAACTAAAGGAGATCAACAGAGACTGTTATGACAAGTTGTTTGCTTTGGATCCAAAATTGTGGACCAAGAGTCACTTCACATTTCTGGCCAAGAGTGACATGCTGATGAACAACATCTCGGAGGTATTCAATGGAAGAATCCTAGAGGCAAGAGATAAGCCAATTCTGACTATGTTTGAATGGATTAGGTGCTACTTGATGACAAGGTTTGCAGAGAAAAAGAAGAAGGCAGAGAGGTATGAGGGCTCTGCTTTGCCAAAACCTAAGAAACGGCTAGATATCATTGTGGTTAGAGCTATGGAGTGGCAAGCTAAATGGGCAGGAGACCTGAAGTTTGAAGTGCACCATAAGAACATGATGATCATGGAAAGGTTTGTGGTCAATTTGATGGCTGGAAGGTGTAGTTGTAGGTTCTGGGGTTTGTGTGGTATGCCCTGTCCACATGCTTGCTGTGCTATCTTTGAGAAGGGTGACAACCCGAAAGATTATTGTAGTAACTATTACAGCAAGGCAGCATATCTTGCTACATATGGGCAGTCAATATCACCAATCAATAGAAAAAATATGTGGCCAAAGATACAATGTGATACCATCATCCCTCCAATTTTCAGAGTTAAATCAGGAAGGCCAAGGATGGTTAGGATAAGGGAACCCGATGAAAACAGAACACAAACAAAATATAGAAGAACTGGAATTTCTGTTACCTGCAGTAATTGTGGCCAATACGGACACAATAGGAGACTTTGTCCAAACCCTATAGTGACAGGTATTGGTTGCTAACTTATTTTGTTCATATGTTGAGGAACTATTATTAACTACTATTTCATTTTGTAGCTCCTGAAGGCACACAAGGATCTGATGCTGCAACTGGAACTGGAGGAGTTGATGCTGCTGCTAATAAACCTGGTGCTGCTGTTGAAGCAAATGGATCTGCAGCTACTCCTACTGCTAGATCCAAGATGGTTAGAGGGAGAGGCAGAGGAAGAGCAGCAGTAGGGATGGGCAGAGGAAGGGGTAGAGGGAGGGCTGCACCCATGACTGCACCAACATCAAGGCCTTCAAACACCCCTGCACCACTATCACAGCCTCCACAAATCCCTGCACCACCATCACAGCCTCCACAAACCCCTGCACCACCATCACAGCCGGCCACCTTATCCACACCAGCATCACTGCCCACCACCTTGCCTACACCAGCATCACTGCTCACTGCACCAGCATCTTAACCTTTGCCCAAGACCAAAATCTTTGGTGCGAGAAGAAGTGGAAGACTCAAAATTGGAGTTAGGAAGGCAACAAATCAGCCGCCTGAACATGTTGACCTCACACTTGATTGAGGTCGAAGAGAGTTTAGGGTTTCTTTTTTATATCTAGTGTTATGTAGGATTTGTGTTCACATGTGACTTTGCTTTCTTTATAGTTTGAACCACTGTTATTATGTGTTGTGGACTACTTTTGTTATATGGGTGAAAAACTGTTATGAGTGGGTGTCACATTTATTTTGTGGCTATCTAGATGTCCTCCATTATATAATGTAAAAAACAATGGTATCTATTATAATTCAATGCATCTTTTGTTTTACCTACTTTTTTCTCAGTCTCATACTTGTATGCATATTAAATAACAAAGGAACAACTTTCATTTAGAGAAATTAAACAACATTTCATATGACTTTATTGTACTCAACATAAACAATACACTATTGTCTTATATAGACTATTAGATTATCATAACAGCCATGCTTTCTATATCTTTACATATAACACTGCAACAATCAAAACACCTAATATCAAAACCAGCATAATTAGCATCTTGTATTACTTTTTTATACTATCTTCCAGTTTAGCAAATTGCTCTTCCACTGATCTCAGCTCAGCACATAACCTTTTTACACAGGCATCTATTTCTCCAACCTCTGCAATTAATCTCTCTAGATCCACACTTAATCTGTCTATCTTCCTTTCTTGTGCCTCCAATTCTCTAACCCTTCCAAGTACTTGCTGTGAACTGTTTACTCCATCTTCTCTAAATAACTTTTTTTTCTTTCCCATCAACCCACTCAAAAAACTTGCATCTCCTATTAGGGCAAGAAATGAATCTTCTGTTTAGATTTTTTGATGTACTTGAACTACGAAGAATCAGAGTGTCTCCACAAAAGCAACGAACCCTCATTTCCTTTTGCTTCAACCATCCACTCTTCTCATCTTCTTCATCATCAATCCACTTGAAGAACTTGCATTTTGGCATTCTCTCACAACCAACACACCTTCTTCCATGGCTTGCTACTGTCGAAGAAGACATCACAGCAACTGCCTCACCACAAAAACAAAGATGTCTCTTCTTGACGAGGGTTTTGGAACTACAAACTCCTGAAGATAACTGACTCTGATCCATGAGTATTGACATAGTAAGGGTAAGGGACGAAAACGGAGGAGGAGAAGTTTAAGGAAGAGGCGAAGAGAAGAGAGTTACAACTCAGAACCCTACTGAGTCTCGTTCATTTGTAAGGGGTAAGCAAGGGTTATAATGGTCAAATCACTCATTCTTAACGTTTTTTGTAACGTTTACTGTCAATAGGGACCTAATTGAAAAAAAAATAGGTGCAGGGACCCAATTAAAAGAAAAAAAAGTATAGGGACCTAATTGAAAATTTTGCAAAACTATAAAGACCAACAGAGTAATTAAACCTAATAATAATACTAATAATGTAAGAAAATGAACTTAAATTCTTTGTGGTCAGGATGTAAAAAGTTTTTATACAAGCGGTATAATTATATATTATCATGTAAACAAAAATAATTATTTTTTAACTGATTATAAGAGCTTAATTAGCAAAATATTCGTTGTTATGTATATGTATATATATCGAAACGAATTTAAAAAAAAAAAAAGAAAAAGAAAACATTACATACCTATGTCTAAAGTTACTTTCATGCAGTGACGGATTCAGAAAATTTTGATAGTGGGGGCACACATATATATATATATATAATAATTTATATAATAAAAATATTATGTGTATATAAAAATTAGTTATCAAATTATTTATTAATCATTATGTATTTGTATATAAATATATGTATTGTTTAATTTATTTTTAATGTGTATTTTTTATTTCAATATATATACACAGGTAGTTATTTTCGATGTAAATATAACATGATTAGTTTTTATAATATCTAATTTTACAAATTAAAACACTAAAATAATCATGTATAAATAGGGTAAAATATATTTTTCGTCCTTAAATTTTGACAAAAGTTTTAAAAATATTCTTAAGTTTTATTTTATTTCAATTTTGTCCCAAAAATTTTCGATTTGCATCAAATATACCCCTGACGGCTAATTTTTCAAAAAATTTAAGATCGATTCAACAACAAAACTTTTGCCAAACTTCTGTCTTTTTATATAGGATAATGCTACATATTCATATTTTTTTGTTAACCAAGTCCAATCAAATTTGTCTAAGACAACAAAAATCAGTTATGACTAATATTATTTTAAGTTTTATTGTTTAACTTAGTTAGACTTAGTTCATAAAAAGACTTGGATGTGTAATATTTCTTTTACATATATATAAGTAAATACTTATTTAAAAATCTTCTTGTACAATTAGAAGTTAATTCTTATTGAGATTCATAGTTGAAAAAGTTCTTTTAATTAATGTAGTTACAGAAAAAAAAATTAAAACTAATATAAAAAAAGATAAATAATACTCTTTCGAGTTGATTTTTAAGAAAAAAACACAAATTCCATTTAAATTAAGAATTGATCATTCTAATGACATCTAATATGAAATTTTTAAATTGACTATGAAGTACCAAAAGTTGAATAAAAAATTATTGTGGGGTCAAATTTAATAATTTAGTGGGGACAAATAAATATTATTATCTTATACTACTCAAAAAAATTTCAAATCGTAATGGCGACGATTACCCACACACTTGTATACATACATCCGTCCCTGCTTTCATGGAGGAGCCAGGAGCCTTGCCATCACCCTGAATAATGTGAATGCCTTTGTAATGAGATGGTGAGGCCTTAGGGATCGAATATGGTTGCAAAATTCCTGATAGCACTCCAGAAGTTGTCTGCTTTTGACTTCACCTCAATTTCTGCCTCAAGCTTTCCAACAACATACACCAGCCATTCCTTATATCAAGAGACAGAATTGTTGTGACTTATGATGAGAACCTGCAACAAAATTTGCACATATATAATTAATAATGGAAACGCTTCAAGTGTTCCAAATATATATAGTATTGCAATCACTAGCTAATACAAGAAGTCAAAGTAGTTTTAGTGCCAATAATATTAGGATAAGTTTAAATATAGCTTTGTTTATGTGAAGTTGATAATTAAAAATCGTTAATTATTTTGCCAAATCATAGTGTGACACATCATGGAAGACCTAGTTGTGGGTAGGGATGGCAACACTACCCGAATTTGCGGGTACCCATCCCGCTCCTACCTGTTTGGGGCGGGTACCCGTTTCGCACCGGAGGCGGATTTTTAGCGGGGCGGGACAGGGTCGGGTTTTAGGTACTACCACCCCTACCTGTCTCGGTATATATATATAATATATAGTTTTAATATATAATATGTGTAATATATGTAAAATAATTAGCAAAATGATTGATAATATTGTATCATATTTAAAATTTTATTTTAATTTATGTTATGTATTTGATGATGGTTATATAAATTTTGAAATTTAATTTTATTTATTAGATTTTAATAATTATAGGGGTGGGGCGGGTACCCGCGAGAGCGGGTTAGGGTTCAACCATTTACTACCCGCAGATAGGAGCGGAGCGAGTTTTATGCGAGTTATTGTAAGACGGGACGAGGTCAGGTAGAGCGAAAATCCGCCCCTACCCGCCCCGTTGTCACCCCTGGCTGCGGGACGACAAGGTTAATTACTATAATTTATAGGATTAAATATAAAAATTAATCATACATAGCTATCTCATAGAGCTGCACATAGATCGGATAATATCCACATATCCGCAGTAATTATCTGCATCTGATCCGAATTTTACGGATATTATCCAATCCGCAGAGCCGTCGGATCAAATCGAATCCGATCCGCACTATGGTAGGATCGGATTGCGGATTTGACAGTGATATTCGCGGATCCGATCCGTATATCCGCACCTCTCATATAAATAGCATAGTTTAAGAAAGTAAATCCTAATGTGATATGAATTTTATGATATCTTATTTTTAATTTTTTATGTTGTACTTTAACTTAAATAATTAAACTTATATCTTGTGTTATTATTTTTCTTTTATTATTTAAAATAACTTTTATTGATAATATTTTAAGAGTAAATAATCTTAAACATGTAAAAAAATAGATTTTCTAGAACAAAAAAGGGCCTTACAACAATTTTTTTGAATTATACGGATATACCTGATATTCAATCAGATCCGATCCGCAAGTATGCTGATCGGATTGGATCGGATCCAACTTGAAAAAATACGGATATCGTATCCGATCTGATCCAATAAATATAATGCGGATTGGATAGAATTATAGACTATATCCAATTTGATATGATGCGTGGGCAGCCCTATATCTCACTTAGCTTATACAATTATTTATAAAAAACAAAAAAACAAAAACTTAAATTATTATAAAAGTAATCCATAGAAGACCATTTCTCTGGTCAAGTTACTCACTTCTTATATATATATATTTGTCAAATAAATCAAATATTTTTATTGTATATAGTCCCACGAAAATTTTGTACCTCTATAAATTATTTGGTCAACGCTAAATATGAGATGTTTCATTTTTCCAAAGGAGTTAAGTAAGGCCAAACATTTTTATTAGAGGCTTGACTTTACATATTATATATATACACTCACGTACGATACCAGGTCATCAGTCATCATTCATCAGGCATACAATAATAATTATTTGATTTCTAGCTGTTACGTGTTTAGCTAGTTAATGTACTTTGCCGATCTAATTAAGTGTTAGTTCAGGTCATTATTTATGTCTAATAAATTAAACCAACAGACTTTGTTAAAAAAATATGAGAAAGTATGGAAACTAATGTATTCAGTGTACAATGTATATAATGAATTTAAAAAAAAAAGCATTTTAAAAATTAAAAATTAGATTTTTAATTAATTATTTAATAATTATTTAAATTCAGATTTTAAAATTTTAAAAATTAGGATTAGTAGTTGAATTTATTCACACTAAATATGATAACTCTAATTTCATAATAACTGCTAGATCCCTTCCTTCTCGTGACACCGCACCCTCACCTTTGTCATTCCATCCCCTTCATACCGATCGTGCCACCATCGTTGCTGGAGGAGACTGTCGACATCACCGAAGCCAGTCTTCGTGCACCTGTTCATTCGTAGCGGAGACGGATCCATCCGCAGTCACACCCATGCCTCTCCAACACCCGTTGGATGTGCCGTTGCTGCCACAGCCACGCAGCAACTCTCGTTGGAGTGATGGTATCGGGATTTAGGACGGATCTGATCGGGATCTACTCGATCTTCGGTGCATTCGTGTTCGAATTGACTATTCCGAAAGGAGGATATTTCGCAGAGAGGCTGATAAATAGAATCGAGGACTTTGTGTCCGGATTGTTGCTGCCGCTGTACTTTGATTTAGATGCTGATGTTTGATTCACTAGTTATGTAGATGTTTATTTTAATTCTTAATTAGATGGTTATTTTGTTTGATTCAGTTTAATTATATACTGTTAACAAATGTTGGATGATTATTTTTGGTTTCTTTTTATTCTTTGTATTGGACCAAATTTAAAACACATTGTACACATAGTCAAGATTCTTCATTATCTTCCTAGCGGAGTTCAAAAAATATATATAAGTAACCAATTATATATGCAGCTAATTTGGGCTAACTTTTTAAATTTCAAAATTTTTTTTAAATATTTGTGCATTTGTCTTCTTCTTTCTCCTCTTTTTCTATCTCTTCTTTTTTTTTTTTTGTCAAATTCGCTCCGTAGAAGTCATCACTGTACGTCGCATGGCATGCCGCCCATCACCCGTGCACCAATTGTCTGTCGGCTTTTGCTTCCTCTACGTCCCATCACCCACACATTAGTCGTCTACTGGTAGAAACAACACATCTTTTATGATTCACAGCACACGAGAGAATGACTATCGCGGTTATGCCACAAAGAGTCTTTTTCTAAATTTTGGATATATTTTTTAGATTTTGAATAATTTTTTATTTAATTTTTAATATTTTTCATAATAATTTAAATTCATATTTCTTAAAAAAAAAAACACATGATATCATGTGAATAGATATTGTATTAGATATTATACCGTATCACATTTCATTCCATTATTTATCTACATAATTATTCTCGACGATCCTATTAGATGAATGAGATGTAAATCAACAGAGTATTTCACACGCATATATGATATATGTAAATGCAACATTATTCTTACACTAACACATCACATTATTGTTGCATATATATATATATATATATATATATAACCCATTATAAATTTATTTGCTAAGAAGATAGTCATCAACATTTGGGAAGATCTTGTAAGCAAATTCTTTTATTAAAATAGGTTCAGGAACCTCTTGGCTAGCCTTTTCATACTCACACCACCATTTCACAATGCTTCCATTATTATCCCCCTTTGGTGTTACACTAATATATCCCTTGTAACTCTTCAAGTACTTAAGGAGGTCACCATCAATCACACTATAAATTATTGTCCTCTTTGCATCATCAACATCTTCAATCCTTTCTGTAACTGTCTTCACATCAAGTTCATGGCCTGGAAAGAGAGAGACCCAAAAAAAAAAAAAAGAATTATTGATGAAAAATACAAATAACATAAATCTCATTTTATTGCTTATTTTAAATTTTATTAATACTTGTCTAGAAAAGGTATAGTATATATATGGTTCTAATAATGCGTATAATTATATATTATGATGTAAATAAAATAATTAAGTTTGACTGATTATAAGAAGTTAATAAGCAAAATATTCTATGTTATGTAAATATATCAAAATTAATTAAAAAAAGGAAGACATTACATGCCTAAGTCTAAAGTTACTTTCATGAGAGAGCCCGGAGCCTTGCCATCACCCTGAATAATGTGAGTGCCTTTGTAAATAGATGGTGAAGTCTTTGGGAATATGGTTGCAAAATCCCTGATAGCACTCCAGAACTTGTCTGCATTTGATTTCACCTCCATTTCTGCCTCAAGCTTTCCAACAACACCAGCCATTGCTTATATCAACTCAAGAAGAAAAATAAGAGAGCGAGAGAGCGGGGGGAGAGAATTGTTGTGACTTATGAGAACGTACTAAAAGATTTGCACATATATAACAATGGAAACGGTTCAAGTGTGACCAATAAAAAGATTTTTATCGAAAATTATTATAACGGTTGGTTTAGTTGGTTTATATTGTAGTTAGTTTTTTAGATTTTTTTGAGTATTTTTATCATACTATATTCATTTTTTATGGATAAAATGTTAGTTTCATTTTTTTTTTATGAATAATGGCGAGTCCAAGTACGGACACATTTGGATGTTTTACATATTGTATGGATAATTTACAAATTAAAATTTTTTTATTAAAAATATAAAAAATTTAAATTTTTAATACATTTATTTTATATTTATTAAATAAAAAAATTTAAAACTTTTTATTAGTGATAAGCTAGCTTATTATATGTCTTAGGATACATATTAGCTAAATCTTTAATTTAAATAGTTGAGATTAAATGTAATTAATAAATAGTATACAATAAACAATGTATTTAATATATTCATTGAATTCACAAGAGAAAATACATTTAATGGTCATTGTATTTAAGTTATTATCTTTAATTTTTATTAAAATATATCTAATAAATAAATTAAAATAATTGGTTTCACATAATTATAAAAAATATAACATAATTTAAAAAAAAATCATATATAAACAATTTTTTCAAAAAATGGAATTATAATTAATAAAAATGTTTCACATTTTATTTTCTCATTAAAAAGGTAGATATTTGATAATTTTATGTCATTAAGAGAATAAAAAATAAGATATACATTCTAAATTATACAAATAATTTATACTATATTGTTACATTAATAAAAAAAATTATATAATAATTATTGAAATTTAAGAAACTATTACTTTTTTATAATATTTTAATCTAATAAAATTTAAAAAACTACTACTTTTTAATAATTTTTATTTATTTTTTCAATTAATAAGTCCAAAGTATTTAATACTTATTCAATCTAAATTAATCAAATGCAGTAATGTACATACTTGGTGTTAAATAGATACAGATTCTATAAATTTGAGCAAATAAGTTTAAACATTTTCGTTCAAATGTACTAACAAAAATAAGAAAATGTTGTGAAATAAATAAATAATTAAGGAAAAAGTAACAAGTAAAGAAATATAATTAGATAATAATATTAATCATGATTGATATATATATATATATATATATATATATATATATATATATATATATATATATATATATATATATATATATATATATATTATCGTATGAAAGAAACAAAGAAAGGAAGAGTTTTGTATATAAACAATATAAATAGAAAAAAAAATTGTTATTGATTGTAGTTGTGTATTGCTTCGTATCATACCCCTATTTAAATATATATAGGGTCCATATTTTTAACATTTATTAAATGTAAGTTTTCTTGGTAATATGAGTATTCTACCATGAAAATATTGAGCCACTCATGTTATTAATGGTCATCCACATCATTCATACTTATCACAACACTCCCCCTTGGATGACCATTTAGCATTATGCCTCATTAAAACCTTATTAAAGAAAAATTCAATGGGAAAAAACGTTAGTGAAGGAAAAAGAGTATAATATCCTTTGTGATGGGGACTGCCTCGTTAAAAATCTTGTCAAGAAAAATCCAATGGGAAAAAACCTGACCAAAGAAAAAACAGTACAGTCTTTCCCTCTTGTCGACATCATTTAACATCTCAAAATCGACGCACCCCAATATGATGTACCAATTTTTCAAAGGAGGATTTTGGGAGTGACTTTGTAAATAAATCTACCAGATTATCACTTGATTGCTGTTGGACATTAATTGTGCCTTGATTTTGAAGATTGTGAGTGAAGAAGAATTTGGGAAAAATATGCTTTGTTCTATCTCCTTTGATGTATCCACCCTTAAGTTGAGCAATGCATGCTGTATTATCTTCAAACAGGACAGTCAGAGCTATCTTTTGATCAATTAATCCACATGATGACATAATATATTGAATCAAATTTCTAAGCCAAAACACTCACGACTTGCTTCATGAATCCCTAGTATTTCAACATGATTAGAGGATGTTGCTGCAATTATTGTCTGTTTCGTGGACCTCCATGATATAGTTGTACCACCATATGTGAATAGATATCCTGTTTGAGATCTCCCTTTATGTGGATCAGACAAGTATCCAACATCTGCATAGCCAACTAATTGTGACTTGGATTCATATGGATAATATAATCCCATGTCAACCGTTCCTCGAAGATATCAAAAGATTTATTTAATTCCATTCCAATGTCTTCTGGTTGGAGAGGAACTATACCTTGCTAGTAAATTCGCAGCAAATGATATATCGGGATGTGTATTATTAGCAAGATACATTAGTGCTCCAATGGCACTAAGATATGGTACTTCACGACCAAGGATATATTCATTTTCTTCCTTAGGACGGAATTGATCCTTATTCACATCTAAAAATCTTACGATCATTGGGGGTACTTAATGGATGTGACATATCTATATAAAATCTCTTCAAGATCTTTTCTGTGTATGTTGTTTGACGAATGAAGATCCCATTTGTTGTGTGCTCGATCTGCAGGTCGAGACAGAATTTAGTTTTTCCAAGATCTTTCATCTCAAACTCTTCTTTTAGAGTTTTTATAATTTTTGGAATCTCTTCAAGAGTTCTACTGATATTTAAATCATCGACGTACATAGCAATTATAATGAATCCATATGCAGATTTCTTTATGAAAATATATGAGCAGATATCATCATTCTTAAATTTATTTTTGGTCAGATACTCAATAAGACAATTATACCACATTCGTTCAGATTGCTTTAGACCATATAAAGATCTTTGCAATTTAACTGAGTATAATCCCTGCGAATATTCATTGGATGGTTTAGATATCTTCGGTGCTTTAGGGACTTTCATATAGATATCACGATCTAATGAGCCGTATAAATAAGCTGTTACCACATTCATTAAATGCATATGTAGTTTATGATATGCGGATAAACTGACAAAATAACACAATGTTATCGCATCCACTAAAGGGGAATACATTTCTTCATAATCTATACCGGGTCTTTGTGAGAAACCTTGTACCACAAGTCGGGCTTTGTAGCGCACAACTTCATTTTTCTCATTTCGTTTTCTCACAAATACCCATCGGTATCCAACAGGTTTTACATCTTCTGGTGTACGGACTACAGGTCCAAAGACTTCACGTTTTGCAAGTGAGTCTAACTCAACCTTCATGGTTTCTTCCCATTTTGGCCAATCATTCTTTTGTCGACATTCTTCGACTGATCTTGGCTCAAGATCCTTACTTTCATGCATGATATTTAATGCCACATTATATGCAAATATTTCATTGACAATTGTCTTATTTCGGTCCCATATCTGTCTTGTAAAGACATAATTTATCGAGATCTCGTCATTTTCACAATTTTCAGGTACCTGAATGTCTTCTGACGTTAAAACTATATAAGAATTTTGGACAACTGCAGATGTCTCTACTATGACTTTTTCAACAGGGATCGTATTTACCTCTTTTCTTTTTTGAGAATTTTTGTCTTTGGAACCGACAGGCCTGCCACGCTTCTGGCGTGAATTTGCTTCAGTGGCTACTTGTCCTACTGGGACATCAATTCGAATTGGAGCATTTTCCGCTGGTATATAAGATTTGGTTATGCTATTTGTATCGAAAAATGCATCAGGCAATTCATTTGCTATTCTTTGCAAATATATAATCTTTTGAACTTCTAGTTCACATTGCCCTGATTGAGGATCTAAATGCATCAAAGATGATGCTTTCCAATTAAGTTCCTTTTCAGGAAGTTTATTCTCTCCCTCTAATGTTGAAAATTTTGATTTATCAAAATGACAATCCGCAAACCGGGCTTTAAATACATCTCCAGTTTGTATCTCGAGATACCTCACTATAGAGAGAGAATCATATCCAACATATATCCCCAATTTTCTTTGGAGTCCTATTTTGGTGCGAGGTGGTACAATGGGAACATATATCACACACTCAAATATTCTTAAATGAGAAATATTTGACTGCTGGCCAAAAGCTAATTGCATAGGAGAGAATTGATGGTAACTCGTTAGCTTCAAATGAATAAGTGCTGCAGCATGTAAAATAGCATGCCCCCAAGTTGAGGTTGGGAGATTTGTTCTCATAAGTAAGGGTCTAGCAATTAATTGGAGGCGTTTAATAAGTGATTCTGCTAACCCATTTTGTGTGTGAACATAAGCTACTGGATGTTCAACACTTATTCCATTAGCCATACAATAAGCATCAAATGCTTGGGAAGTAAATTCACCAGCATTATCAAGACGAATTGCTTTGATTGGATTTTCTGAAAATTGTGGTTTTAATCGAATAATTTGAGCCAGTAATCTCGCAAACGCCAGGTTGCGAGAAGACAATAAACACACATGTGACCATCTCGAAGATGCGTCTATTAGGACCATAAAATATCTAAAAGATCCACATGGTGGATGAATAGGTCTACGTATATCGTCTTGAATCCTTTCTAGGAATTCAGGAAACTCAAATCAAATTTTTACTGGTGATGACCTTAAAATTAACTTCCACTGAGAACATGCAACACAACAAAATTCACTAGATTTAAGAATATTTTGGTTCTTTAGTGAATGTCTATGAGAGTTTTCAATAATTCTCCGCATCATAGTTGTTCGCGGATGACCCAATCGGTCGTGCCAAATTATAAATTCATTTGGGCTAGTAAACTTCTGGTTTACAATGGCATGTGATTCAATTGTAATAATTTTAATATAATACAACCCAGATGAAAGTGAGGGTAACTTTTCTAATATAACCTTTTTATTTGAATCATGGGTTGTGATATACAAGTACTCATGATTTTTCTCATTCATTGTCTCAATATGATATCTATTTCTGCGAATATCTTTAAAACTCAATAAGTTTTTTAGAGACTTAGTAGACAATAGTGCATTATTTATATGAATTTTGTTCCTCCAGGAAACAAAATTATATCTCTTCCGGAGCCTTCTATCACATTACCCTGGCCAATAATAGTATTAACATATTATTCTTTTGGCACAATATGGGTAAAATATATATTACTTTTGAGAATGATGTGCAAAATTGCACTATCTGTAAGGCAAATATCTTCACCATATGTCTTTACCATTTTCTTCAAAAATAAATAATAATAAAATGAGTAAAAATATTTACGCAGTAAAATTATTTTCTTGATTGAAAATATTTTTCTAAGAAGTATAGTATATACTAAAAATTTTATTATTACTATTATCTTGGCACATTCAGTAATTTTGAAATTTAAATGCATAAAACTTAACAAGAAATTTCTTACATTATTTATTCACATGAATACTTAACAAACACATATTAAACTATTCCATCATTGATCAAATGACCAATATTTCCTTCAGGATCCTCAAAAAAATTAGATATATCATAATGGATGGTGAAATTTTTAATATTATTTGAAACAAAATTTGTTTCATTTTCTTTGTCGTCTTTTTTCAAAGATGCTTCATAAAGATCGACTAGGTGCCTTGGGGTACGACAGGTACGTGATCAATGGCCATTTCCACCACAACAGAAATATTTATCCTTAATTGATTTATTTTGCTCATTATTCCTTTCTTTATCCCACTTCTGGTGAGATCCTTTCTTGTGAACATAATTCATTTTTCTTCCATAATTTTTCTTATTACCCAAACCTTGCCATTTACCTCTTCTGGGGTTATGATTTGCCGCATTTGCTTCAAGAAATGGGGCGGCGCCAACTGGGCGCGCTTCATGATTTCTTAAGAGCAACTCATTGTTGCGTATAAGTAGGAAGTCGACGTGGAACAGAAAATAATGTGGCATCCCCTGTCTTTGTCATCTTAGCAACTCGCATATTAGGAGAAGGGGAGGTGAGCAATTTTCCTCGAGTCAATGAGGATTCAACCTGTGAAATAACCATTAGAATATGAAATTCATCCAATTTTTAGGTAAAAATAATGCAATGAGGTTTGAGGTTAAGCTAGCAAGTAAAAAATAGTTGAAGATAAAGTTTCAATAACCAAGGTTCCATTACCTTAGTCGGCAATGTCCTGCAGTAATTGCTGGCAAGGAAAGCTGTAGACTTAGCCTTGGTTCTAAGTTGAGGGTTGACAATGCACTTTCCTTTAATGTTGTTAAGTCGTGAAGATTGTGATGCCCGAGACAACCTCGATTCATGCTTATCTGATATAGTGGCATCATCTTCGACATCAGAGATATCAATGGTGACATCATTGTCGAGTTGTGCGGGGCTGCATCTCAACCTCTTTCTCAATGGTGGATCAGCGACTGGTGTCATCATTGGGTTCCTGTCTATACTTTGCTGAGTAAAATCAACGTTGCTGACTGAATCTTTGGGAGGTAGGTTTGTGTTGTACTCATCATGGTCTTTGCACTTATCTTCATTATGGTACAACTTAAACTCCATCACCTTGAGTGATCTCTCTATGTTTCCAGAAGCCTTAGTTAGTTCTTCCATAGACTTCTTTAGCTCTCCTAGCTCCTTCACATCTCTCCTCAAGTCCTGTAAATAAACAGCACCAAGGTCTACATTAATGGCTAATCAAGTCGGAAGTGGAGACTTATTTAAATGATTTTATTCCTTTGGATTATTGGATTAATATAATCTAATGGCTAACATACTTCAATTGCACGAAATAACTCATCTATAGAAATATTCTGCAGTTGCGGCGATGTCGGGTCTTGCGTAGGGGTTGCACTCGTTGCAACAAATTCCACACCATTTATACGCATAAAAGGGTCAGCTTCAAACCTGCAACCAAATATTAGAAACATTTACTATCACGTAAATATTGAAATTGATGAAAAGTAAATTTATTTACTTAGAATTTGAGACCGAATCAGGTGCAACTGCAGTGACATTCTCTGCAGTGGCCATTGAAATTGTAAAATATACTGCCGACAAGATTAGGTTGGTTGACAACAAATAGGATTTACAACTGGCTGGCCGTTATGAATTTTATAAAGGAACAATTACAGGAAACAAATCAAGTGAAATTAATTGAGATATCCCGAGATTTTATTACATTTAATTCAGAAAAAAATTTAATTCAATATCAAATACAGAAACTTGTTATCACATTAATGAGCATTCAATTTTTTAAAATACCTGGACGTTACTCTAACTGTTAAATTTTATACTTTAAATTTCAAATTTTAATATGTCCAATTTCAAAATTCAAATTTAGAAAACTGAAAAAAAAAGGGTGGTTACGGAAGTTGCAGTATAAATTCAACTCACATATATAAAAAAAAATTACTTTAATCTCAAGTATAAATTCAACAGTTGTGGTGGCGTTTTCCAAGGTAGGAGAAGAGCAACAGAAGGCAGCAGAAGAAGCTCGAGAGAATCTGAAGAGGCTTGAAGTTGGACTTGAGGAAAAACGCTTTTTTGGAGGTGATAACATTGGCTTTGCGGACATTGCTATGGCTAGCTTCCATACTGGATTGGAATAGTTGAGGAAGTTGTGGCCATCAACCTTATTGATGCATAGTCAATGCGCTTAACTCATGGTTCCGTACTTTTATTGACATTCCAATTATCAAAGAACTCATGCCTCGGCATAAATTGCTCCATCTCACACCAAGGCATCACATATATAAAAAAAATTTACTTTAATCTCAAGTATAAATTCAACACAACACACTAAATTTATGAATATTGTAACTTCTTTTTTCTACTTTAATCTCAAGTATAAATTCAACTCACATATGTAAAAAATATTTTACTCTACTATAAAATATAAAACTACTTTAACACATTTATTCTAACAAGTTTGGCTAACTCATAAGTTTAATTTAATGGAACTGCTTCCGTGAGCTCCTTTGAGCTAAACTCATTAATAGTTTAAGAAATTGGATCCATATATTAGTAAGTGGAATTTGAATAAATACTGATTTAACCAGTTGGCTCATAACTTGACTTAATGTATATATGCATGTGTATTACTTATTTGAGCTAATATATGTTATCTTCATTATATTTGAGCCATTTCTTAAGTTTAAACCAACTCTATATTTTTTATAAGCTAAATTTTAAAACAATCAGGGATATTTCTAGGACTTTTCATGAAGACATGAAGTAACTATTAAAATCAACCCAGTTACCATATAAGAAAACACCCTTCACTCATAAATAAGGAGATTTGATTCTTCTCATTAATGAACTCTTTAGAAAGAACTCTGACAGTTTTCTTATTATACAAGCACATGTTATATTTATCACAACTATCTCCAGAAGCATTCAAATTTTTAATACAAATTTTTTCACTCAATTCTAGTAAAACCAATTCTAGTAAAATCACTTTTTCTTTATTGTTGTCCTAACCATAGTGCTAACATTATTTTCTATATGGTATGAACATATTTTGAGCTATAAATAGTCTTCCTAGGATTCTATTTGCTTAATTTTTTCCATTAGTTTCACAATCATTTTCTCCGTAAGCATACAAACAATATCTAGGAGTGAATACAAGCTATTCGATGCATAAAATAGGACAATATATGCCATACTTGACATTAAATTGAGTAAAAATTGACATCATACATATTTACCCTGTTAAATAAGTTCAATTATTATCATTAAGTAACTCTTTTTAAAGAGATATGAGTATTTTTATGAATGTATTTTTAACATCAATTAGTTATTAAAAAAGTTTATCAACAATCCTTCACCCACTCCCTCCAATTAACAAAGTTTAATTATGTCCTGCTCAACCATAAGTTTCAACAACATTAAGAAAAATGCAAGATTATTTACTGACTTTTTTTGTTCCATGGCTAGATTTATTCTATTAGCTTATAGTTGGTCTCATACATGTCTTTTCATTGATCTTTTGTGAAGCACACCATCAATTTCAGATTTCTAAGCATCTTATGAAGCCAAACAGCCACAGCTATAGATCTATTGATGAAGAAGGTTAAAAAATTAAAGAAATTACAATAAAATATTTTTTTATGTTATTCTAAAAAATATAAAAAAAAATGTTGTAAGAAAAAAAGAAAAAAAAATGAAAACCTTATTTGGGGAAGTAAGGAACGACTTTGATGCTTGACAAATGGTTGGAAGTTGTGGGTCTCCTTTGAGGCCATTCTCTTCAGCAAACATTTTTTTCCTTTTTTTTCATGTTTCTTCTTTTTTGGGTCTCTGTGTATGTATGTGAGACAGCTTCGATGAAAAATACCTCCTCCTCGAAAAACATCACACGACGTCGATGACCATCCAGACGAGAAGAACATCACAAATTTTGGTGGCGGGGTGAGCAGGAGTGCGGAATAATGTCGATCCAGGATCTGACACTTGCATGCGTTCATGGGTAGTCTCGATCCAGACCCTGTTAGTTGCTGTTAGTGCCGGGGTTCATTGCAGTGGTGAAGAAGGGTTCATTGCAATGGTGAATAAGAAGAAGAAGAAGAAAATCAGAAGAGGAAGAGACCCATCTGCAAAACAAATAATAAGAGGAAGACAAATCCAGACCCTGGTAGTTGCTGTTAGTGCCGGAGTTCATTGCAGTGGTGAAGAAGGATTCATTGCAATGGTGAATAAGAAGAAGAAGAAGAAGAAAATCAGAAGAAGAAGAGACCCATCTGCAAAAAAATAATAAAAGATGAAAAGGTTTATTTGTAAAAACATTAAATATTAGGGAGTATTTAATAAAATTAAATATATAAATTTATATTTAATCTACACCATTAGATATAATATTAAAATGATCTAACAGTTTAAATTAAAAATTAGACTAAAGGATTAACGTTAGTCCTAAAGATAGTTGGGACCAACAAATCAGCTCTCGAATCACAAGATCCAAATTCTTCCATCAATTTCTAACTCTTATGAGTAAAGGTATGCTTTCACATTATGATATATTTTTCGTGATTCAATACAGATGATTTGGGTTATTGAAATTAATTTATTCCAACAAATAGTATCAGAGCCATCCATAATTTAATCATTGAAAATATTTGACTTTATTTTATTCGATCAATATACATACATATGCGTTATTTACATTACATATAAAATTGCTGCAAGCTTCGTGAAATTGTTTCCATATGCATCGTGTGTCATATGTATGTATATATATTAATTAGTATGTCTACTGATGCAGTATGATTTTTCAACTTATGATTAAAGACGTACTAATATGTATGTATGTTGATGGACATTAATTGTTTGGTTATACAATAAAGGTATATTTATATATGTATATAATTATACGATATTAATTTGGCAATTAATTTATATAATGATTAATTTTAATTTTAATGGATAAAAAAAAATTCTTTTGGTACATGAATATGTTTTAGTTATAATTATGTTTTTTTTTAAGGATCAAAAGGATACTATTAAGATTTAATTCCTTTTGGAATTTAAATATTTTTTTGTTACATAAAGAAACTGGTAATAATTTGGATTAGTATACTCATCTATTTTATAAAGATTTGGTTTTAGAATAAATTGATTAAATATTATGCTGCCAAAGTAGCCTCTTTTGTGAAAATTGATTTATTCAAAACATAAGGATTGTGATGTTATGTAATTTCATGCGAATATTGATCAGCCCAAAGGAAGGCCTATATTTGGCCGAATTACATACACATTCATTGTAAATACATGTTTGGGTAACTAATTAAGAATAAAGTAATACTTATTATTTATGCGGACAATAATCGACCCAAAGGAAGTTTATTGTTTGGCCAAATAATAAGCATTGCACACTTTTGTTTATTTTCTATTAATTATGCGGTCAATAATCGGCCCAAAGGAAGGTTATTGTTTGGCCAATTAATAGAAAATATATGCGGTAATAAATAGGTTGCGAAGTTTAAGTTTCCATGTGCGCATTAAGTCGGTCCAAAGAAAGGCTTAGGGCTTGTTTGGGTGAGCTTTTAAAAAAAGATCTTTTTTTGAGTTATCTTTTTTTAAAAGATCTTATAGAGAAGTAAAAGTAATTTTATGTTTGGATATCTCATGTAAAAAGGTCTTTTTATCTATCAATTATGTTTGGGTATAACAGTATAAAAGTATTTTTTTTGTTCATTTATTACATGAAAAACATCTTTTTTTTAAGGAAAAAAGATCTTTTAAAAAAAGATGTAAATTACAGCTTCTCAAAAAAGATCTTTTTTTTTTTATTTTACTAGTGCTTTTACTTTTACTACTAGAAATTTGCCAAACACGTTAAAAAATAAAAAAAGATCTTTTTTCATTGAAAAAAGATCCTTTTTTAACAAAATAATGGCGCCCAAACATGCACTTAATGTGTGATAGAAATTTTGACAATATTTGATTACTGCAATGAGAGTATCACTTACAGTTAATTTTTCTATCCAAAGATTGAAAATTAATGTTGTTCTAGATATCTCAATATGGATTTTTTTCCATTATTTGACTAATGTTTACTGCATGTTTATTTGTTCCAAACCAGAAACTATGGCTTTAGCTACCAATATTTCTGCACAAATTAGCAGTATTCCTATGCTGAATGGTTCAAACTTTAAAGTTTGGAAGGATACCGTGGAGATTGTCTTTGATTGTATGGATCTAGATATAGCTCTTCGAGAGGAGAAACCCACTTCCAGTCCGGAAAATCTCAATGAGGTTAAAATAGAGAAGTGGGAGAGATCCAATCGAATGAGCATTATGATCATGAAACGCTCAATTCCTGAGGCATTTCGAGACTCAATTACTAAGGATAAAGATGCTAAACAATTCCTGAAAGATGTTGAAAAATTCTTTACTAAGAATGAAAAGGCGGAGGCAAGTAGTCTTTTGAGCAAACTTGTCTCCATGAGGTATAAAGGTAAAGGGAACATAAGGGAGTACATTATGAAAATGTCTCATCTTGCTTCAAAATTGAAAGCACTAAAGTTAGAGTTGTCTGAAGATTTAATCGTGCATTTCATTTTGATTTCCCTTCCTGCACACTTTGGACAATTCAAAGTGAGTTATAACACTCTGAAGGACACTTGGTCCTTAAATGAGCTTATATCTCACTGTGTG